>NC_056526.1:153346728-153361247 GCF_019175285.1 Sceloporus undulatus
CACCTCCACACACTTCTCCCATTCTTGTCCCGTCTGTAAAGAATAATGGAGTCGTCATTTGGTATTAATGGAAATCCCCCCATAACTCTTTACAGATGGGACCAGAATGGGCGAAGCATGTGGGGGGGGGGGTGATCATCTTTCCTCCGATCACACAATTAACAGAATGTAATGGTGATTTAATGACGGGAGGAGGACACTTGCCACCCATGTTATAAAATCCACAGATTTTTTTTAAAGAGAAAAGTAATGATACCACCACTGAGTAGGCCTTTGAGTATGCATTATTGCTTCTTATTTGGAGTCTGCCTATTGTTTTGAAGTCTGTCATGGGAATACAGTATGATTCCTAGCAAATACAATGTCAAGCAGAGACTGATCCTGTGAAAACTGGACAAGTATTGTTACATTTAAATGTTATATGGCAACATATAATTCAGAAGCCCCCTGCATTACTTTCTATATCATCTCCAAACTAATAAAAAGGGGAAAATAGCATTCCAATTTTCTAAAAATATTGGAAGATAGTATAGTCACTGGTTCCTCCTTTAATCCTCCATTATTACTTTCACCCTCCTTCTCATTCTTTACCTGCTTTTATAAGAACCTGCAGTCCAGCTTGCTAGAAAATTCCAAAGGAGCAAGTGAAATGAAATAAAATCTTCATTTGCATTGATAACAGGTAAGCATATTCAGGTTTTACAGGTGGAAACTGCCATTACAAAGAGCCAAAAGTAATATTTGAGCTTGCTCTAGGAGTAATTTAAGCCTGGATTGACCAATATGTTGAGCAAGGATATGCAACCATGAATCTTACAATTTGTAAGAGAAAGAAAGGGGTTTAATAGGCCTTTTCAATTTCTGCAGTTCAGTGATAATTTCACACATCATTGTGAAACTTCAGCACTTACTGTATAAAGTCAAGCCACATCTATGTGAGAAAAATTACTCTTTAAAATCATTAAATTGTCAAGTTCATTCTTTGAAAGGAAAATTGTCTAACACATGATTATGAAGCACCTTTTTTCTGTCAGTTTCATAAAATAAGGTTGTACTAGTTCTGTGCTTGTGCAATAAATGCATAATAGCAGGGTTGTTTACATCTGTCATTTTTACTATCCTTTTTAGATTGCTGTAATGTGCTGTGCATTGGTCTGCCCTTGAAGATAATCTGGACAGGATATGGTTCAAAACAGAACAGTATGGATTTTGACTGAGGTGGTTTCTGGGAACAAATTTCACTTATATATAATATTATTATGTATATATTGTTGTATGTTTTAAATATGCTGTATGCCACTTTGTTTTCATAAAAATTGGGATACAAATAAAAGTTTTATTTATTATTATTTATTCACTTGTTTTGAGAGCACTGCAGTGGTTGACAGTGAATTGCTTCTGAGAATAGTTCATGGTGCTGGGCTTTTCTGAAGTGATACACCATCAAAATTAAATGAGTGGCAACAGAACATAGAGATTTCTTTCCCCATTTGGCAGTTCAATTGTGGAATTCCTTCCCAAGCAGATCCATTTGGAAGGCCCAAGCATAGGGAGTAATGTTTGTTAGTTTAGTCCATTGATTTGAAAGATGTTATTTTTCAATAATTCCTTCTTGGAGGAAGCATTGAATTCTTTTATCAATTTTCTTCAAATTGCAAGGAAGTCATCACAAACTGGAGTTTTCAAAGACTATACATATTTTAAAGACTATGAACATTTTTTTTTACAGAGAACAACATTTTCTGCACAGAAAATGCTAGTGACTGCATTAAAAATGCAGTCATCTGCACAAAACAACCATTGTGAATTTGTTGTAGAATAAGTCCCAAACTGTGAAGATTCTTGTCAGGCCATGATGCTTCTTGTCAGTATTTCTTGATACTTGAGAAACACATTGTTCAACCATTTTAAAATATTATTGAATATTATTTCCATTCATGGCTTGAAGGTGTGTGTGTACTGTGTCAGATTACATCTGCTGGCCTTAGCATCAAGAAACAGTAGAAATCAGAGTAACATGAAGACCCTCTGTTATTCTGTGACAAAAAATACTAATAATACAGTACAGCAGCTTGGGACTGCTATACAAGCCTCTAATTTATGAAGAAATAGAGTCCCATCACATAAATCCAATTTTATTGTTTCAAAAGATAACCATGTATTGTTACAATTAGCAAACATCAACAAATGTTTTTATTTAAAAACTAGAAATAGTGGGAACCTATCTGCTTATTGCCCCTCCATTCTAAACCCACAAGCTAAAGAGGCAAAAGATAACTGTAGTGAGAAAGGTCAAACTAAGGGGCTGAACAGACAGCCCTTTTGGAGTGGCTTGCCAGTACCCCTTTGAGCACCAGATCGGGGCTGCACTAACCTCAAAAGAAAAGAAGCAGCAAAATGCCTTTCCTTTTTGAGCCAGCAAAAATCCATCCTTGCTGCTACCATGGTGCTTTTGCTCCATTTCTTTGGCACAGTGTGTATAAATGCTGTGCCGCAGGAGGATACCCATGCTGCCTGCCATCTAGGCAGGCAGCATGACAGTGGCTTGGGGGTGGAATCAGGGTGTGCAGAGTGAAGATAGGAGGAAGCAACATTAATAACTTAAGATATGCAGATGACACCATAATATTAGCAGAAGACATTCCGAAATTGGAAAAGTTAATAAAGAAGGTCAAAGATGAAAGTGCAAGGGCAGATCTGATGCTGAACATAAAGAAAACAAGAATAATGACCACCGAAGAAATATACAAATTCAATCTAGACAATGACAAAACTGAAATAGTTAAAGAATTTCTGTATCTAGGATCAAACATTGACCAGAATGGAGACTGCAATCAAGAAATAAGAAGACTAGGAATGGGAAGGGCAGCTATGAAAGAACTGAAAAAGATACTGAAGAGCAAAGACATACAACTGAGCACTAAAGTCAGAATTATTCAGGCCAATGTATTACCATGTACGGATGTGAGAGCTGGATAGTGAAGGTAGGAGACAGAAAGAAAGAATATCAACTCATTAGAAATGTGGTGCTGGAAAAGAGTACTTAGGATACCACGGACGGTCAAGAAGACACAAAAAATTGGGTTCTTGAACAGATCAGACCAGGGCTCTCCTTGGAAGCAAAAATTATCAAGTCAAGACTATCGTACTTTGGCTACATCATGAAAAGTCATGGATCACTAGGAAAAAAACAATAATGTTAGGCAAGGTAGAGAGTAGAAGAAAGAGAGGAAGACCACAAACCAGATAGATAAACTCAATCGGGGGTTGTGGGTAAGGGCTTGCCTCTGGGCAAGGCAGGGGAGGAATGGGATTCTTGGAGTGGTCTCATCCACGGGGTCGCCATGAGCTGGAAATGACTTGGGGGCAGCTAACAACAACAACAACAACAACAAATTTTTTGTAGTCTTTTTCAAATGCTTTGGAATAGACATCATGAAAGGAGCAAATAATTCTTTAAATGCTTTAAACAAAGCAAATATGCATGGGAAAAATAATCTTTTATGCATAAGTACATAAGTATTTCTGCTGCTATGATAACCCTCATGTCAATACTAACTTTGTGTTTGAGTTTTCTGTGTGAGCATTTGGAAAATATAGTGGTTTGAATCCAAATGTATGCGTGTGTTACCGAGATGGCACAAGAAGGCTTCTCCTCCCTACCATTTTCTCTCCAGTGTCACAATAATGTTTAAAACAGAGTTAGGGGAACTTGATGAATGGGATGAACTTCAGGGAAAATGATGGATATCAAAAGACAGGAATCTTCAGCAAATGAAATTCTGCTCAGATGTTACCTCTACTTCATTTTCTGAGCGCCTCCTCTCTCTTTCCATCCCACACCATGTCCCATTCAGCAGATTATTCCAATTGCTTTAGCATTTGATAGGGACAGGAGTGGCTGCCATGAGGGAGGACAATCTAGGAAGCCATCTTCTGTCAGCCCACATGCATGTGCCCAAAATCTAGATCCAACTTTCTACATGTTGTGTTTTCTAAAAATCCTGCACAACTAATATGTCTCATTGTAATGTAATCCAAATTTATCTGCTGTCACACTGTGTTAACTGTAACTGGTGAAATCCAGATTTATCTGCTCTCACACTGTCCAACAAATGTTTTAAATATATACCGTTAGCAGACTTTTGCTTTATTAAAGCAATGCTGTTTTATTATGGTCAAGCTGTGCAAAAGAAATAGTAATCTTTTATAAATCTTCAGAGCTGAATATGATGGGGAAAAAGAAGAAGCTCTATTTGTTACTATGGCAACATTTATTTTGGCATATATTTCCTCTTGATTATTGCAAATCCGGATTTTTTTTTCCCTAGAAGGGAAAAAAAACCCACTATTTTAAACATGATAAGATACAATGGTGGTACAGTGAAAAATATATAGGTTTAACTAGAGAGTTAAGATCCAGAAATGAATTGGGGGAAAACAATTAAGGCATGAATTTATTTATGATTTTCCCCCCAGAATTAATAGACACCATGTGTTCATATATTGCTTTTTACATTACTTTACTCTAAATATATCTAGGATTGAAGGAACTTTTCATGTTACTAAGTATAAGACATCTTCGCATTTTGGGAGTGAGTGGGCGGGGGGGGGGGATACATAATCTGTAATTCTGTAGCCATAGTTCCTGCATAATATGATGGGAAGACCTTTCTTGACACAAGACTCTGCCCTAAATCCAAAGTCTATTACCACTGAATCAATAGGAATTTGGTAAGTCAGCAATTATGTAATGTCCATTGATTCAATGGGACCACTATAGTTCAAATTAGGAATTTGTTCTGGACCCTTGTTTCATTCTGCTTCTTGCTAATTTTGGAATATTCCATCTTCTGCAGCATATGTACATAAGTTACTGGACTATGGCCCAGAACAGAATATTCAAATGAAGAGGCGTCTGCTGCTTTGAAGGCATGGTGTTCAAATGATGCATGATTGCAAAGTGGCTGAAGCCAAGGTCTGGTCCTTTGGATCAGAGCAATGGGGAGCTGAGATAATTTGGCTCTTGGTGATGTGGGTTTGATCCTGCAGCTATGATCCACTTTGGGAGCAGACCATGCAGTCAGCAAGGTCCTGACCTGCTTTCAGCCAGAGTACACTCAGACCGCTCTTTGCCCCTCTCCCCCATCTGCTCTGGCCCCAAATAACAAACATAGAAATACATTGGAACTGAACTCCCATGTAAAATGGCAGAGCAGCTAGCTCAATGTGTAGAAACCACTGGCTTTTGGACATCCATGGAGAAACTAAAAATGAAGCATCAAAATCAAAAACAATAATATTTACAAATTAAAAACAGCTATAATAATATTGATTTAGATAATTTTTCACTTAACAAAATTAGTATTCTCCTCACATTACTCCCCCCTAGAAATAAACACATTTCAGGTCAAGTTTAGAAATTATAATAATTTCCTTTGTTTTACTACAATATTAATGATCTTTTCTCTCTAAACATTGGCGCATTACAGACACGCCGAAAGTATGTGCCGAGCACGTACTAGGGTTAGGAAAGGGCGTCCCTTCCGGACGCCCTAACCTTAGTATGTGCCGAGCATGTACAAAATGGTGGCGCCTTATACACATGGGCGCTGCCAGTGGTACGTCACGACCACACCGCCTCGAAACAGAGCGGGGCGGAAGTGACATACTGGCGCCATGTGAGGGCGCCTGGGGTGCCCTTTCCACGGTGCCAGAAGGAACTCCATTTCGGAGCTCCTTCCAGCTTTGCGTCGCTGGGTGCAGCCTTTAGATGGCTGAACCAGTGACGGAAAGCAGAAAGGGGCTGAGTGGTCCCTTTCTGTTTGTCCCCGCCACCTTCGGGTGTCCTTGGGGCATGAAGCCCCAAGGACACCCCTTTCCAGGCCACGGGGAAGCGGCCTTTTGCCACTTCCCTGCAGCCTGGAAAGTGGCGGACCGGGCCTCAGAAGCTGCCGTTGTGGCAGCTGAGGCCTTGATCTGGCGGGGAAAGGGCCGGATACAGGCTGCCCCAAAAGGGCAAACTATAACGTGCCATTACACATGCTTCTCAAAAATGGAAAAACAAAAAGATGCTCGATTTTTTAGATTTCAGCATCTTTATTTCTGGTGAATAAATAATACTTACTTTTAAGCACAAATGAAGTTTAAATGATTGACTTGACTTTATTTGGGGTGTGTTTTATAATCAAATTTAGAAAATTTTGGGAATGTATTTAAGAGCTGTAATGACAAAGTAGGTATCAATACTTTTAAATATACAGGGCATTAAAATGTTCTTTGGTGTGTTTATTTTCAATTTTGGCTGTTAAATTTACTTTGAAGTTGTTTGCCACTGATTTAAACCTAATGGACATACATAAATCTTTCTTTTCACTTCATGTTTACAGTCTTCTATTTTTATCATTAATAAGTTAAAGATCAAGAGTTCAAAAAAGCCAAGTGGTCTGAAACAAAAACATATTATTGCATATAGTAGTAACCATTAAATTATTTTCCATAATTAAATTTCCAGATACAACCCTGAGGTATCATATTACAGGATTTCTTAAAGTCAATAACTTTATATGATTGTGATGGAAACCCTCAATTACACAAAGTAAATCCCATTGAAATTAATGGGGTTTACTTTCAAGAAAACATGAAAAGCCTCAGGATGGTACTCTGCAATCTCATACACATTGTTTTGGCAGTAACCCAAGTTAAATTCACTTAAAACTAATTCACAAACTATAAATTACTGCATAGACAGGAAGTCTTTAGAAGTCAGTATGTATTGGAAAAGAGTGATAAACTGCAAAAACAGTATACTAATAAATACAGCAAAGTCTTGGTTTACAGGCAGATTTAGAAATAATTTTAAAAAGAGTGGCCACACACATGCAAATGGTATTCATGATTTCATGCAATAATGGAATATTGAACAGTAATTTAAAGTTTTGCCTTATTCAGTGTAGAGTATGTTAACAATGAGCTTGAGCTTTGCTTGTTCCATGGTTGACAGAAAGCTTGCATTTTTATATGAGAAGACCCTTAAAAATACCTAAAAGAAAGTTGGTTAAAAAACAATAAACAATATTTAGCAATGAGTTATTTAACACCAATTTGTAGTTGTGGGCTTTGATTATTACTGTTCTAGTGGTGATGGTTTCTACTGACATGAATCTACTACTGGTTGTTGTATGAAAATTGAGGAGAGAATGGGATTTTTGGCCTTACCTTTAACTCCCAGTTAGCTGCTATAGAAGTGTGTGTGGGGGGGTATCACTGTCCCATCAGTACTGTTTGTGGATGCAGTTGTTAGGTAGATAGTTAGTCTGAAGCATATAATAACTGCAGGTAATAGCAAGGGTGACTTAGGAACCACCTGTCAGCAATTTTACCTAACAAACTGGCTCATTCAATACATTGGTTAGAATTATTTCCTGTTACCTGGCTCTGTTTCCCACAGTGGACTGTGGCTTCAGGCACATAAGTTTGGACACTAGAGAAAATCACATCAGAATACTGTTTGATCAAGAGATTTCTCAATTCACTAATCAGGCTTATAGTTACAATACTTCCTATAACCTCTCTTGCATTCTACAAGTGCTCATAGTACAGAAGGGTATTAAATAAGTTGTAAAACTAGTTTTTCTTCTTGATGTCAACTTGAAAAATAGTGCTAGAAACTAATCTTAAATGTAGAATTGCCCATTTTCACATTTGTATCAAAATCATACTGCTAAAGACTATGGAGGTGATTTTCTCCTCCTACGCGCTCTCTCTTTCCCTGGGTCCCAAGCCTTTCAAATTAGTAATATAATACTTTAGGTAGATCAATAGCAAAAGGCCCCTAGCTGAGATTGATTTTGCTCCAGTGGGATTTTCACCTCATTCATCAAAAATCATTGTGCCCCATGCCATAATAGTCTTTTTTTTCTCCCAAAGAACAGAACAGCCAATACTTAAATTAGTTTTAACGGGTTTGCTGTTAAAGCTATACACCACCTATTTATTCTTAACTAAAATCTTTCTTCTTGAGTAATTTGATGTAGGGCTGAATTTATTTGCTTGCAATTGAACCAGTCTACATTTACAAGCAATCTCTTTTATGCTTGCCTGTGGAAAATCACATTTTAACATTTTGCAACTTAATCTATCCCTGTGATATTTTCTTCCCTGCTGGCCATAGTCCAGCTGCATATTAAATTCTCTCAACAGCATCTGGCCAATAATTGCTTAAATTCAGCACCATCTCTAATACAAACATTTCAAAATGTGAATTCTAACTTTTAACCAAACTTCAGATAATGCAATAAATAAACTCAATTTATTAAAAATGTTTTGATATAGCAAGGTTGTTTTTTGTGTTTAGAAGAAGGGGGAAATGTACTTCCATTCATTCCATAAGCAGGTTTTGAGCATGTATTTAGATAAAAGGGCATGCAGAAACATGATTGGATCAGACTGTTAAGATAAATTATGCCTACTATGATCTTTGATTGATACGAATTTCCAGGTGTCCACAATTTAAGAAGTGTTAGTTACATGATAATGTTTATTTTTTAAAAAAAGCATCAGAAGTTTGGCTATACAATGGGTATATATTGAAAGTTCCCATTGTAATGATTAATAGCATGGGAACTTTTTTTCCATATGAGAAGCTGACTCAGTGCAAAGTAGTAAAAGCTATGATTTACAGTCTGGAAAAGTTATGCTGGAATCAGGTTATTGCAAATTCAGATTCTGTTGAATGTTCCAGTTTACAATCCAAAATTTAGTACATTTTAGGCCATATATAGGCTTTGCTATAGAATGACAAAAAATTGTAGTTTATTTAGCAAGTCAATTATTAGGGTGAGAAAGTATTTTGTTGTATTTTTTGATGAAAATAGCACTTTTGCACTTCCTGAGACTTGTGAATAGAAATACATTTCACCTCAAACAATCTGTACATTTCTGAGACTCAGGAGACAATTCTGAAAAGAACTGCACGAAACATGAGAATGGAAATGCAGAAATAAATTGGGAATATGCATATATGAGATAATACACTTTAACAAAGTGTACATATTAAAATGTATATAAATATTGATTTCAAGTACAAAGAAACATTATCTTACAATGTGATATTAAACATATACAGTTAATCGTTAATTAATGTTTGCATCAATAATTCTGAAAAAAAGTCTTAACCCCACATCCCAGATTATATAGATTAAAAAGTATTTATAAACTAGCGTTCTGGGCCCCATCGGGTTCCTGTCCATGCTCCATGCTCGCCCCAGTTAGAACGCACTTGGGAATGTTTTAACCCCAGTGCGATAATCTTCATAGTCTCAATAAAACAAACAAACAGCTTCATTTATGTATCACTTCATACTGAACTACCAGTGTCTAAGCGGTTTACAACTGTAAACTCATTGCCCCCAACAATCTGGGTACTCATTTTAGGGACCTCGGAAGGATGTAAGCCAGGGTCAAGCTTGAGCCCTTTCACTAGTATTGAACTCACAACCTTATGGTTTTGAGTGAGTGGCTGCAGTACAGGCATTTAACCACTGTGTCACCATGTAAGCCAGGTGTCCCTCATTCTATATCTATGTATTTCATTTTTTTCACCCTAAATGAAGCACCTTACATTTTCCTGTGTTGAAATTCATTATGTTAGCTTTAACCCAGCTTTATAATCTATTAAGGTCATTTTGAATTTCGATCCTCTCCCTGGGGTATTAGCTATTCCTCTTAATTGACGTCATCTGCAAATTTAATAAGTATACCTTCTATTCCTTCATCCAAGTCATTGATAAACATGTTGAATAGCACTAGGCCCAGGACAGAACCCTGTGGGATCCCACTGGTCATTTTTCTCCAAGATGAAGAGGAGCCATTGATGAACATCTTTTGGGTTCAAACGGTCAACCATGTATAAATCCATGTATTTCTTTATTTATTTATTTTATAAATCCATAAATCCATTTAAAAGTTGCCTTCTCTAACCCATATTTTACTAGTTTGTTTGCAAGAATGTCATGAGAACATTGTGAACACATAGGAGCCCTGGTGGCGCAGTGGGTAAATGCCTGTACTGCAGCCATTCACTCAAGACCACAAGGTTGCGAGTTCAAGACCAGCAAAAGGGCCCAAGCTCGACTCAGGCTTGCATCCTTCCGAGGTCGCTAAAATGAGTACCCAGACTGTTGTGGGCAAATTAGCTTACTTGCTAATTAGCTTACTTGCTGTTCACCGCTATGATCTTTGGAATAGTGGTATATAAATAAAACAAATTATTATTATTAATTATTAAAAGGTCTTACTGAAATCAAGATATGTTATATCCACAGCAGTCCCTTCATCTACCAAGCTGGTAATTTTATCAAAACAAGAGATAAAAGGAAACTTTTATTATTTTTATTTACACCTTTGTATCTAAGTCTACTTTACAATTAAGAAATAATGAAAATAGGGAAATACTGAGTTTTGAGGATAAGGTTGATGTTATGAAGATAAGGAAGTGATCAAATAGAAAAATTAACGATCATCTGAAAAACCAAGTATATATATATATATATATATATATATATATATAGTCTTGTTGGTAATGTTTTTGTTTTTGTGTGATTTCCTCTTTTTTCTTTTTGTATGTTATGTATTTATCTGTTACTTGTATTCATATATGTTGTTTAATTTAAAAAAAAACACAAGAGATCAGATTAGTCTGGCATGAGTTTTTTTTTCTGAAACCTATGTTGACTTTTTGTGATTATGGTGTTCCCTTCTAAATGTTCACAAACTCTCTGTTTAATGATATGCTCTAGAATCTTTACTGCTATTGATGTCTGACTAACCCCCCCCCCCCAACCCCACTCTTTTTAAGATGGGGACAACATTTGCTTTCATCCAGTCTGCTGTGACTTCTCCAGGAGTTCTCAAAGATTATTGCCAATGGCTGTCAGATTACATTTGCCAGTTCTTTTAATACATTTGGATGTAGTTCATCCAGTCCTGGACACTTGAATTCATTTAGATTAACAAGTAGTCCTGTAGTACCTCCTTACTTATTCTATGTTGCATTTCCCCTGTTGTTTCCTCTGCTCTATTTCCCCCAGGTTGAGTACTCTTTTCCTACTTTGGGAAGACTTAGGCAAAGAAGGTGTTGAGAAGTTCTCCTTTTTCTCTGTCCCCTGTTAACATTTCTCCATCTTCTCCATGCACTATCTCTACCATTTCGTTTTTCATCTTTTTGCTATTGCTATTATTTGCTATAAGCTCTTTTTATTGTTCTTAATCTTTCTAGCAAGCCTGAGCTAATTATGTACTTCTGCTTTTCTGACTTTACCCCTACACATGCTAGCTATTTGTTTGAATTCCTCTTTGGTAATTCCCTCCTTTTTCTATTTCTTATACTCGTTCCATTTAAAACTTAGCTCAGTTAAAAGTTCTTTAGTCATCCATCCTGTTTCTTGAGACATCTCCCATTTTTCCTCCTCATTAAAGCTGTTTGAAATTGTGCCTTCTGTGTTTCCCTTTTGAGAAACTCCTGTCTGTCTTGAACTCCCTTCTCTTTTAGTATTCCTCACCATGGGATCACCCCCAGTATTTCCATATGTTTACTGAAATCACCTTTCCTAAAATCTAGAATTCATATCTGACTATGCCTGGCTTCTCCTTTCCACTGAATAACAAACTTCAGGAGAACATGATCACTCCCACCTAAGTATCCCACCACTTGCGCTCCATTAACCAAGTCATCCCTGTTGGTTAGGATCAGATATAAAATAGCTGATCACCTTGTTGCCTCTTCTACCTTTTGGACAATGAAATTGTCTTCGGGGCAAATAAGAAATTTCTAGACCTTAAACTTTTGGCTGAGTTTGATTTCCAGCAAATGTCCAGATAGTTAAAATCACCCATCACTACTACATCTATCCTTTCTGAGTGTCTGGTCATCTGTTCTAGAAAGGCATCATCCAATTCCTCAGTCTGACTTGTGGTTCTGTAGCAGATTCCTTCAAGAGCATCCCTGTTGTTTTCCTCCCCTAAGACCTTGTGGTACATGTCTCTAACATGGGATTGTAATGTTATTAAAAGCCTGCTTCATTTATGATCACAAAGACCAAGTGATAGATCGAGTGACAGGGCAAAGACCAAGTTCCATAAAAAATGTATTTTTCCAGTTTATTTATACTTCCTAGAGATTTCTCAACTCTGAGAAAAGCAAACCAAATTCCAAAAACATTTTAGGATCTCCAACTATAAAACTGAACTATAAGTTTTTATAAGAATGGCATAACTAGTCTATGTCACCAAAAGTTAGATTGTTCATATTTTTCATAATTAATTCCACCTGTCTTATGAATCATCCTCCAGCATCAACTATACTTGGAAAGCACAGCAGGATCAACCAGCCAATCAAATGAAATGATATGCACAGCTGTCTCTTGTTCAGCACTTCTTCAAGCAGCTAACAATTTGGATTATAATATTCTGGCTCTTTCAGCTTTGGCACATTTATTGTAACTTATTTTTCCCTGATGTATACTTTTTATAACAACGAAATAACACAATATACCTCCTGAGATTTTATCATAAAAATAACATAGGCAAAAAAGAAGGAAGGAAGGAAAGAAGGAAGGAAGGAAGGAAGGATTACTTATGCCCATAATATATCTATGAAATTCCTATTGAACAATGCATTCATATAGCCTAAGGTCTGAAACATAATTCTTTTGATTATCGAACCTCAGTATTTGTAGATACTTGGCTTCCTTTTCAGATCTAAAGTGGAATGTGAAACAGATTTCTTTTTATTCTGCATTTCCTATAGGAGGTGAAACCAACACCAGATGGCACTTAAAGGTCACATATTGGCCAAAATACACACACACACACACAAAAGTGGAAATATTATCTAGATTTCATATAGAGAAAATAAAGTGTTTACTTAAAAGGTCACTTAATGTAGTTAAGCACATCTATGCACACAATTTTAAGAGTTATCAATCAGAAAGAAATTCATGTTGAAAGGTTAAACAATAATTGTGTATACAGATGTCTTAACAAAATAGAATGTGAACAGGTTTCCACTAAATATTGAGCAAAATCCTGAATTTAGACATTGATTGCTTCAAATATTTTTATTTTGCTATGTTCTTATGAATTCTAAGACAGTGTACAAATTTATTTAAAGCAGTAAATAAATACTGTCACAAGGAATAAACAAAAATAAGTTGAAATGACATGACTACCAGGAGAAGTTCAGTAGAGATATCTAAAATTAGATTGACCAATTTACAGTTTACCACAACACAATGACATTTGTCCCTTTATCTGGGTATTTTATTTATTTGTTAGATTTATAGTCTACTTTTCTTCGAAGCAGCTGAAGATTCTTGGAAGAGGGCTCTCCCTACTCCTGTTTTGTTCATACAATATGTGAGGTAGGCTAGCCTAAGAAATAATGATTCCACTGAGCTTCATACCTGAATGAGATTTGAGTCTGGATTTCTGGAATCATGGCCTGATGTATTAAGCATCACAGTATTTTTCCTTGACACCAGTTCTCAACAACTACCTTCTGCCTTTCCTTCTCTATTATTTTATAAAGCTATCAGGTAGCAAAGATGAGAGGTGGATAATCAATAGTATCAAGCCTAAAACTCTCAATTGCTTCATGGTATTACAAACATGAACTTCTATAAGGCTCTTTATTCTTGTAAAGTCAATTATTAAGAGTATTTTTTTTAAAAAAAATAGTTGTATCTTTGGGCAATGACAATTACTTAGCCTGTGGTGATAACTCTGTATAATTTCTCAATCTAATTTCAGGAACCGTTCTGTAATTTTTATTTCAAGGAAAAGGAAGATCTGAGGAAAAATCAGTTTCTGACTTATAATTATGGAGCTGAACAGACAGCCCTGTTGGAGCAGCTTGCTGCCTCCCCTTTGAGCCATGGCCCTGATCAGCAGTTTGTTGGCTAAAAAAAAAAAAAAAAAAAAAGCAGCAAAATGCTGCTCCTTTTCAAGCTGGCAAAAAGCTGTTCTTACCGATGTGGCAGGGCTTTTTATCTGTTTCTTTGGCGCAGCATACGCATACTGCCTGCTATCTTGTCAAACAGATGGCATGATGACGCCTTGACGGTGGAGTCGGGGCATGTGGTCACCGCACTCCCAATTCATCCCAACACAGGCTCATAGTGCTGGTCTGTTCGGCCCCTATGTTGATACACAAATACACACATAGTATTTCCCAGCCTCCAGGAACCCTCTTCTCATGAGAGTGGAATGCTGCCACAGTTTGCTGTTTTGTTTTTGTCTGTTTTGTAATGGTGTGTATGCGTTATGTTGTTTTAATTTGTTGGTTTTAATTATAATTGATTTAATAACTTTTTAAGGGGGGGAGGGAAGTAGATTTTGATATATATTGTATTGTATTTTATTATTGTTAGCCGCCCTGATTGACCTCAAAGGGGCAGGATATAAATAAAATATTATTATTATTATTATTATTATTATTATTATTATTATTATTATTATTA
>NC_056526.1:153361257-153361526 GCF_019175285.1 Sceloporus undulatus
TAGTCAGAGGTGACCAAATGATTAAAGTTCTGAAAACCAAGCCTTATGAGGAACGATTTAGGGATTTAGGCATGCTTAGCTTGGAGAAGAAAAGAGTAAGAGTTGATGTGAGAGCCATCATATTAAATATTTGATCTCATGCAGAAGATGGAGCAAGCTTTTTTACTGCTACTCCAGAGACAAGAACACAAAGCAATGGATTCAGAAGAAAGTTATTCTGCGTAAAGATTAGAGAAGAATTATCTAATGTAAGAATAAATAAAAAATAA
>NC_056526.1:153361551-153432168 GCF_019175285.1 Sceloporus undulatus
CTAAAACACAAACAGCAAAACTGTGGCAGCATTCCACTCTCATGAGAAGAGGGTTCCTGGAGGCTGGGAAATACTTGTGTGTATTTGTGTATCAACATAGGGGCCGAACAGAACCAGCACTATGAGCCCTGTGTTGGGATGAATTGGGAGTGCGGTGACCACATGCCCCGACTCCACCGTCAAGGCGTCCATATGCCATCTGTTTGACAAGATAGCAGGCAGTATGCGTATGCTGCGCCAAAGAAACAGATAAAAAGCCCTGCCACATCGGTAAGAACAGCTTTTTGCCAGCTTGAAAAGGAGCAGCATTTTGCTGCTTTTTTTTTTTTTTTTTTTAGCCAAAACTGCTGATCAGGGCCATGGCTCAAGGGGAGGCAGCAAGCTGCTCCAACAGGGCTGTCGTTCGCTCCAATTATAAGTCAGAACTGATTTTTCCGCAGATCTTCCTTCCTTGAAAAAAAAATTACAGAACGGTTCCTGAAATTAGATTGAGAAATTATACAGAGTTATCACCACAGGCTAAGTAATTGTCATTGCCAAAGATACAACTATTTTTTTAAAAAAATCTCTTAATAATTGACTTTACAAGAATAAAGAGCCTTACAGAAGTTCATGTTTGTAATACCATGAAGCAATTGAGAGTTTTAGGCTTGACTATTGATTATCCACCTCTCATCTTTGCTACCTGATAGCTTTATAAAATAATAGAGAAGGAAAGCAGAAGTGTTGTTGAGAATGGTGCAAGGAAAATACTGTGATGCTTAATACATCAGGCCATGATTCCAGATCCGACTCAAATCTCATTCAGGTATGAAGCTCCGTGGAATCATTATTCTTAGGCTAGCCTACCTCACATATTGTATGAACAAAACAGGAGTAGGGAGGCCCTCTTCCAAGAATCTTCAGCTGCTTCGAAGAAAAGTAGCTATAAATCTAACAAATAAATAAATACCCAGATAAAGGGACAATGTCATTGTGTTGTGGTAAACTGTAAATTGGTCAATCTAATTTTAGATATCTCTACCGAACTTCTCCTGGTAGTCATGTCATTTCAACTATTTTTGTTTTCCTTGTGACAGTATTTATTTACTGCTTTAAATAAATTTGTCACACTGTCTTAGAATTCATAAGAACATAGCAAAATAAAAATATTTGAAGCAATCAATGTCTAAATTCAGGATTTTGCTCAATTTAGTGGAAACCTGTTCACATTCTATTTTGTTAAGACATCTCTATACACAATTATTGTTTAACCTTTCAACATGAATTTCTTTCTGATTGATAACTCTTAAAATTGTGTGCATAGTGTGCTCTTACTACATTAAGTGACCCTTTAAGTAACCCTTTATTTTCTCTATATGAAATCTAGATTATTTCCACTTTTGTGTGTGTGTTGTGTGTATTTTGGCCAATATGTGACCTTTAAGTGCCATCTGGTGTTGGTTTCACCTCCTATAGGAAATGCAGATAAAAGAAATCTGTTTCACATTCCACTTTAGATCTGAAAAGGAAGCCAAGTATCTACAAATACTGGAGGTTCGATAATCAAAAGAATTATGTTTTCAGACCTTAGGCTATATGAATGCATTGTTCATAGGAATTCATGATATATTATGGGCATAAGTAATCCTTCCTTCCTTCCTTCCTTCTTTCCTTCCTTCCTTTTTTTTGCCTTGTTATTTTATGATAAAATCTCAGGAGGTATGATTGTGTTATTTCGTTGTTATAAAAAGTATACATCGGGAAAAATAAGTTACAATAATGTGCCAAAGCTGAAAGAGCCAGAATTTATATCCAAATTGTTAGCTGCTTGAAGAAGTGCTGAACAGAGACAGCTGTGCATATCATTTCATTTGTTGGCTGGTTGATCCTGCTGTGCTTTCCAAGTATAGTTGATGCTGGAGGATGATTCATAGACGGTGGAATTAATATGAAAAATATGAAAAATCTAACTTTTGGTGCATAGACTAGTTATGCCATTCTTATAAAACTTATAGTTCAGTTTTATAGTTGGAGATCCTAAAATGTTTTGGAATTTGGTTTGCTTTTCTCCGAGTTGAGAAATCTCTAGGAAGTATAAATAAACTGGAAAAATACATTTTTTATGGAACTTGGTCTTTGCCCTGTCACTCGATCTATCACTTGGTCTTTGTGATCATAAATGAAGCAGGCTTTTAATAACATTACAACCCATGTTAGAGACATGTACCACAAGGTCTTAGGGAGGAAAACAACAGGGATGCTCTTGAAGGAATCTGCTACAGAACCACAAGTCAGACTGAGGAATTGGATGATGCCTTTCTAGAACAGATGACCAGACACTCAGAAAGGATAGTGTAGTAGTGATGGGTGATTTTAACTATCTGGACATTTGCTGGAAATCAAACTCAGCCAAAAGTTTAAGGTCTAGAAATTTCTTATTTGCCCGAAGACAATTTCATTGTCCAAAAGGTGAAGAGGCAACAAGGTGATCAGCTATTTTATATCTGATCCTAACCAACAGGGATGACTTGGTTTAATGGAGCGCAAGTGGTGGGGAATTAGGGGGGTTGTCATGTTCTCCTGAAGTTTGTTATTCAGTGGAAAGGAGAAGCCAGGCATAGTCAGTATGAATGTCTAGATTTTAGGAAAGGTGATTTCAGTAAACATATGGAAATATGGGGGTGATCCCATGGTGAGGAATACTAAAAGAGAGGGATTTCAAGACAGACAGGAGTTTCTCAAAAGGGAAACACAGAAGGCACAATTTCAAACAGTTTTAATGAGGAGGAAAAATAGAGGAGATGTCTCAAGAAACAGGATGGATGACTAAGAAACTTTTAACTGAGCTAATTTTAAATGGAACAGAGTATAAGAAATAGAAAAAGGAGGGAATTACCAAGAGGAATTCAAACATAGCTAGCCTGTGTAGGGGTAAAGTCAGAAAAGCGAAAGTACATAATTAGCTCCGGCTTGCTAGAAAGATTAGAACAATAAAAGAGCTTATAGCAAATAATGCAATAGCAAAAAGATGAAAAACGAAATGGTAGGATGTGCATGGAGAAGATGGGAAATGTTAACAGGGGACAGAGAAAAAGAGAACTTCTCAACACCTTCTTTGCCTAAGTCTTCCCAAAGTAGGAAAAGAGTACTCAACCTGGGGAAATAGGCAGAGAGGAAACAACAGGGGAAATGCAACATGAATAGTAAGGAGGTACTACAGGACTACTTGTTAATCTAATGAATTCAAGTGTCCAGGACTGGATGAACTACACAAATGTATTAAAAAGAACTGGCAAATGTAATCTGACAGCCATTGGCAATAATCTTTGAGAACTCCTGGAGAAGTCACAGCAGACTGGATGAAATCAAATGTTGTCCCCATCTTAAAAGAGTGGGGTTGGGGGGGGGGGTTAGTCAGACATCAATAGCAGTAAAGATTCTAGAGCATATCATTAACAGAGAGTTTGTGAACTTTAGAAGGGAACACCATATCACAAAAAGTCACATAGGTTTCAGAAAAAAAAACTCATGCCAGACTATCTGATCTCTTGTGTTTTTTTTAAATTAAACAACTATATGAATACAGTAACAGATAATACATAACTACAAAAGAAAAAAAAAAAAGAGGAAATCACACAAAAACAAAAACATTACCAACAAGACACTATATATATATATATAGATTATATATACTTGGTTTTTCAGATGATCGTTAATTTTTCTATTTGATCACTTCCTTATCTTCATAACATCAACCTTATCCTCAAAACTCAGTATTTCCCTATTTTCATTATTTCTTAATTGTAAGTAGACTCTTAGATACAAGGTGTAAATAAAAATAATAAAGTTTCCTTTTATCTCTTGTTTTGAAAAAATTACCAGCTTGGTAGTGAAGGGACTGCTGTGGATATAACATATCTTGTTTCAGTAAGACCTTTTATAATTAATAATAATAATTTGTTTTATTATATACCACTATTCCAAAGATCATAGCGGTGAACAGCAAGTAAGCTAATTAGCAAGTAAGCTAATTTGCCCACAGTCTGGGTACTCATTTTAGCGACTCGGAAGGATGCAAGCCTGAGTCGAGCTTGGGCCCTTTTGCTGGTCTTGAACTCGCAACCTTGTGGTCTTGAGTGAATGCTGCAGTACAGGCATTTACCCACTGCGCCACCAGGGCTCCTATGTGTTCACAATGTTCTCATGACATTCTTGAAACAAACTAGTAAAATATGGGTAGAGAAGGCAACTTTAATGGATTTATGGATTTATAAAATAAATAAATAAAGAAATACATGGATTTTACATGGTTGACCGTTTGAACCCAAAAGATGTTCATCAATGGCTCCTCTTCATCTTGGAGAAAAATGACCAGTGGGATCCCACGGGTTCTGTCCTGGGCCTAGTGCTATTAACATGTTTTCAATGACTTGGATGAAGGAATAGAAGGTATACTATTAAATTTGCAGATGACGTCAATTAAGAGGATAGCTAATACCCCCAGGGAGAGGATCGAAATTCAAAATGACCTTAATAGATTAAAGCTGGGTTAAAGCTAACATATGATTTCAACACAGGAAAATGTAAGGTGCTTCATTTAGGGTGAAAAAAAAAAATACATACATAGATATAGAATGAGGGACACCTGGCTTACATGGTGACACATGGTTAAATGCCTGTACTGCAGCCACTCACTCAAAACCATAAGGTTGTGAGTTCAATACTAGTGAAAGGGCTCAAGCTTGACCCTGGCTTACATCCTTCCGAGGTCCCTAAAATGAGTACCAGATTGTTGTGGGGCAATGAGTTTACGTTGTAAACCGCTTAGACACTGGTAGTTCAGTATGAAGTGATACATAAATGAAGCTGTTGTTTGTTTTATTGAGACTATGGATTATCGCACTGGGGTTAAAACATTCCCAAGTGCGTTCTAACGGGGCGAGCATGGCATGGACAGGAACCCGATGGGCCCAGAACGCTAGTTTATAAATACTTTTTAATCTATAATATTGGGATGTGGGGGTTAAGACTTTTTTTCAGAATATTGATGCAAACATTAATTAACGATTAACTGTATATGTTTAATATCACATTGTAAGATAATGTTTCTTTGTACTTGAAATCATATATATACATTTTAATATGTACACTTTGTTAAGTGTATTATCTCATATATGCATTCCCAATTATTTCTGCATTTCCATTCTCATGTTTCGTGCGTTCTTTCAGAATTGTCTCCTGAGTCTCAGAAATGTACAGATTGTTGAGGTGAAATGTATTTCTATTCACAAGTCTCAGGAAGTGCAAAAGTGCTTTTTCATCAAAAAATACAACAAAATACTTTCTCACCCTAATAATTGACTTGCTAAATAAACTACATTTTTTGTCATTCTATAGCAAAGCCTATATATGGCCTAAAATGTACTAAATGTGGATTGTAAACTGGAACATTCAACAGAATCTGAATTTGCAATAACCTGATTCCCGCATAACTTTTCCAGACTGTAAATCATAGCTTTTACTACTTTGCACTGAGTCAGCTTCTCATATGGAAAAAAGTTCCCATGCTATTAATCATTACAATGGGAACTTTCAATATATAACCATTGTATAGCCAAACTTCTGATGCTTTTTTTAAAAATAAACATTATCATGTAACTAACACTTCTTAAATTGTGGACACTTGGAAATTTCGTATCAATCAAAGATCATAGTAGGCATAATTTATCTTAACAGTCTGATCCAATCATGTTTCTGCATGCCCTTTATCTAATACTGCTCAAAACTGCTTATGGAATGAATGGAAGTACATTTCCCCCTTCTTCTCTAAACACAAAAAACAACCTGCTCTATCAAAACATTTTTAATAAATTGGTTTATTTATTGCACTATCTGAAGTTTGGTTAAAAGTTGAATTCACATTTTGAATGTTTGTATTAGAGATGGTGCTGAATTTAAGCAATTATTGGCCAGGCTGTTGAGAGAATTTAATATGCAGCTGGACTATGGCCAGCAGGAGAAAATATCACAGGGATAGATTAAGTTGCAAAATGTTAAAATGTGATTTTCCACAGGCAAGCTAAAAGAGATTGCTTGTAAATGTAGACTGGTTCAATTGCAAGCAAATAAATTCAGCCCTACATCAAATTACTCAAGAAGAAAGATTTTAGTTAAGAATATAGGTGGTGTATAGCTTTAACAGCAAACCCGTTAAAACTAATTTAAGTATTGGCTGTTCTGTCTTTGGGAGAAAAAAAGAGACTATTATGGCATGGGGCACACAATGATTTTTGTGATGAGGTAAAATCCCACTGAGCAAAATCAATCTCAGCTAGGGGCCTTTTGCTATTGATCTACCTAAAGTATTATATTACATTTGAAAGGCTTGGGACCCAGGGAAAGGAGAGCGCGTAGGAGGAGAAATCACCTCCATAGTCTTTAGCAGTATGATTTTGATACAAATGTGAAAATGGGCAATCTACATTTAGATTAGTTTCTAGCACTATTTTTCAAGTTGACATCAAGAAGAAAAACTAGTTTTTACAACTTATTTATACCCTTCTGTACTATGAGCACTTGTGAATGCAAGGAAGAGAGGTTATGGAAGTATTGTACTATAGCCGATTAGTGAATTGAGAAATCTCTTGATCAAACAGTTCTGATGTGTTTTCTCTAGTGTCCAAACTATGTGCCTGAAGCCACAGTCCACTGTGGGAAACAGAGCCAGGTAACAGGAAATAATTCTAACAATGTATTGAATGAGCCAGTTGTTAGTTGGTAAAATTGCTGACAGGTGGTTCCTAAGTCACCCTTGCTATACCTGCAGTTATTATTATGCTTCGACTACTATCTACCTAACAACCTGCATCCACAAACAGTACTGGTGGGACAGTGAGTGATACCCCCCCCCCCCACACCCACCCCTTCTTAGCAGCTAACTGGGAGTTAAAGGTAAGGCCAAAAATCCCATTCTCTCCTCATTTCATACAACAACCAGTAGTAGATTCATGTCAGTAGAAACCATAACCCACTAGAACAGTAATAATCAAAGCCCCCCCTACAAATTGGTGTTAAATAACTCATTGCTAAATATTGTTTATGTTTTTTAACCAACTTTCTTTTAGGTATTTTTAGGGTCTTCTCATTAAAAATGCAAGCTTTCTGTCAACCATGGACAAAGCAAGCTCAAGCTCATTGTTAACATACTCTTCCACTGAATAAGGCAAACCTTTAAAATTACTGTTCAATATTCCATTATTGCCATGAATCTGATACCATTTGCATGTGTGTGGCCACTCTTTTTAAAATTATTTCTAAATCTGCCTGTAAACCAAGACTTTGCTGTATTTATTAGTATACTGTTTTTGCAGTTATCACTCTTTTCCATACATACTGACTTCTAAGACTTCCTGTCTATGCAGCGTAATTTATAGTTTGTGAATTAGTTTAAGTGAAATTAACTTGGGTTACTGCCAAACAATGTGTATGGATGGCAGAGTACCATCCTGAGGCTTTTCATGTTTTCTTGAAAGTAAACCCCATTAATTTCAATGGGATTTACTTGTGTATTGAGGGTTTCCATCACAATCATATAAAGTTATTGACTTAAGAAATCCTGTAATATGATACCTCAGGGTTGTATCTGGAAATTTAATTATGGAAAATAATTTAATGGTTACTACTATATGCAATAATATGTTTTTGTTTCAGACCACTGGCTTTTTTGAACTCTTGATCTTTAACTTATTAATGATAAAAAATAGAAGACTGTAAACATGAAGTGACGAAAGAAAGATTATGTATGTCCATTAGGTTTAATCATGGGCAAACAACTTCAAGTAATTTAACAAGCCAAAATTGAAAATAAACACACCAAAGAACATTTTAATGCCCTGTATATTTAAAGTATTGTACCTACTTTGTCATTACAGCTCTTAAATAACTCCCAAAATTTCTAAATTTGATTATAACACACCCCCCAATAAAGTCAAGTCAATCATTTAAACTTCATTTGTGCTTAAAGTATTATTTATTCACCAGAAATAAAGTGCTGAAATCTAAAATCGAGCATCTTTTTGTTTTTCCATTTTTGAGAAGCATGTGTAATGGCACTTTATGTTTGCCTTTGGGGGCAGCTGTATCCGGCCCTTTCCCCGCCAGATCGAGGCCTCAGCTGCCACAACGGCAGCTTCTGGGCCCGTCCGCCACCTTCCAGGCTGCAGGGAAGTGGCCAAAGGCCGCTTCCCCGTGGCCTGGGAAAGGGGTGTCCTTGGGGCTTCATGCCCAAGGACACCCGAAGGTGGCGGGGACAAAAGAAAGGGGCCACTCAGCCCCTTTCTGCTTTCCGTCGCTGGCTCAGCCATCTCTAAGGCTGCACCCAGCGACGCAAAGCTGGAAGGAGCTCCGAAATGGGTTCCTTCTGGCACCGTGGAAAGGGCACCCCAGGCGCCCTCACATTGCGCCAGTATGTCACTTCCGCCCCGCTCTGTTTCGAGGCGGTTGGTGTGGTCGTGCGTACCACTGGCAGCGCCCATGTGTATAAGGCGCCACCATTTTGTACATGCTCGGCACATACTAAGGTTAGGGCGTCCGGAGGGACGCCCTTTCCTAACCCTAGTACGTGCTCGGCACCTATTCGGCGTGTCGTAAGCGCCAATGTTGAGAGAAAGTCATTAATATTGTAGTAAAACAAAGGAAATTATTATTAATTTCTAAACTGACCTGAATGTGTTTATTTCTAGGGGGGAGTAATGTGTTAATGTGGGATTACTATTTGTTAGTGAAATTATCTAAATCAATATTATTTGCTGTTTTTTTTGTAAATTTATTGTTTTTGATTTTGTGCTCATTTTTAGTTTCTCCCATGGATGTCCCAAAGCCAGTGGTTTCTACACATGAGCTAGCTGCTTGCCATTTTACATGGGAGTTCAGTTCCAATGTATTTCTATGTTTGTTATTTGGGGCCAGAGGCAGATGGTTTTTGTCTGTTTTGTAATGGTGTGTATGCGTTATGTTGTTTTAATTTGTTGGTTTTAATTATAATTGATTTAATAACTTTTTAAGGGGGGGAGGGAAGTAGATTTTGATATATATTG
The DNA here is from genome assembly GCF_019175285.1 of Sceloporus undulatus. Taxonomy (NCBI): domain Eukaryota; kingdom Metazoa; phylum Chordata; class Lepidosauria; order Squamata; family Phrynosomatidae; genus Sceloporus; species Sceloporus undulatus. Next base: position 153,370,629 of record NC_056526.1, read on the forward strand.
TATTGTATTTTATTATTGTTAGCCGCCCTGATTGACCTCAAAGGGGCAGGATATAAATAAAATTTTATTATTATTAGTCAGAGGTGACCAAATGATCAGAGTTCTGAAAACCAAGCCTTATGAGGAACGATTTAGGGATTTAGGCATGCTTAGCTTGGAGAAGAAAAGAGTAAGAGTTGATGTGAGAGCCATCAAATTAAATATTTGATCTCATGCAGAAGATGGAGCAAGCTTTTTTACTGCTACTCCAGAGACAAGAACACAAAGCAATGGATTCAGAAGAAAGTTATTCTGCCTAAAGATTAGAGAAGAATTATCTAATGTAAGAATAAATAAAAAATAAATATTGTTTTATTTATTTATATCCTGCCTCTCTGTCTGAGACAACCAGGGCATTTTACAAATTAAAATAGTATAATCCCACCCACTCCTTAAATAATACCCCACCCACTCCTAAAATTACAATTAAACAATTCACAGTTTAAAACATACCTTAAAATAAACAAATCAAACAGTGGCTATAGCAGATTCAGAGGGGTAACAGGTTCCGACTTTTGTGGCTGATACCTATTCAGGAAAGGCTTGCTGGAAGAGATTCATTTTAACAGCTTTTTAAAGCTGATAATATGATGGATCTCCTCCAGCAGGCCATTCCATAATCTGGGTGTTTGTAGACAGTCTAGTTTTAATAGGCTGCAATAAATTACTACCAGAGGACCTGAGTGCGTGGTGTGGATTATACGGAAGGAGCCGGTCCTGAAGATAGGTTGGACCTAGGCCATTTAGGGCTTTAAAGGTGATAACCAACACCTTGTACTGAGCCCAAAAACTAATGGGCATCCTGTGGAGCAATTTTAAAATAGATGTAATATGATCGCTTCTGGCTTACCAGAAACCAACTTGGCTGCCATGTTCTGCACTAATTGAAGTTTCCGAACTAAACAAAAGAGTAGCCCCATGTAGAGTACATTGCAGAAATCGAGTTGTGAGGTTACCAGCACATGCACCACAGTTTCTAGGTCTCACACTTCCAGGCACTGATAATAGGTGCTCCTGACCGTCGCATTTACCTGATTTGCCATCTGGAACAATGAGTCTAGGAGCACCGTCAGACTGCAAACACAGTCCTTTGAGGAGAGTGTGACCCCATCTAGGACTCGAGGATCTATCCCAGTACATGGGTTGGGGCCCTACACCTGGGTTGGGGCCCTACTGTAAGTACCTCCGTTTTGTCTGGATTCAGTATTAATCTGTTTTTCCTCATCCAGTCCATTGCCATTTAAAGACATTCATTGAGAGGAGAGATGCCAACTGAAGTCAAAGCTGTAGACCATGACATGGATAAATATAACTGGGTGTCATCAGTGTACTGATAACACCCCACCTCATGTCTCCAGAAGATCTCTCCGGAATAGCATAGAATAGAGAGATGCCACAATTAAGCTCTTATTTTGCTGAGCAGCTGTTCATCATTGGAATAGATCATTTGGGGGTGGGTTCTCCTTCCTTGGAAGTCTTTAAACAGAGGTTGGATGGACACCTTTCAGAAGTGCTGCAGTTGTTTATTCCTGCATGAGAAGGGACTGGAATAGAAGGTCCTTGTGGGGCCTTTCAGCTCTGTGATTCTATGATTAAGAGATATTTCATATGCTTCAGTTCTCTGATTCATCTACCTTCCAAACTTGCAAATATTAATCACTGGCTATTAAGAGCTTTCTAGTAGTGAGGCATACAATCTGAATCAGCTAGGGAAAGTGTTAGGTTACACAGATCAGCTTGTGTCTACAGGATCAAGAAGCTGAAACAATTCAGTCTCTGCCTGTTTCATGGGAAAAATCAAATTAAATAACAAATCATCAAAATTTTGCCCATGTGTTAGGGAAGAAATGAAAATTGTTGATTTTGCATGTTTTGCATGATCATTAAGGATCACAGTCACATGTAAACATCAAGCTGTGTGGTATCATCTGTCCAGCCATCACATGTGGCTATAATATGGATTCTGAAACCACAGCATAAAGACTCATTGAACTGGCACAAATGCAAGATTCACAGGAAAGATTTTCCTTAGACTCACAGCATGAAAGGAGAGAAATTAATTCCCCCCATCACACCTGCTATACCACTGTAGTTATTCCTTTCCCAGCTAATGTCATCTGTATTTTATTTTATTTTATTAGCCAGAGTGGGTGGTTGGGTTAATCCTTACTGTTAAATGCAAAAACACACTGAGAATTATGTTTAGTTTCTCCCTGCATATGAGATTTTATTATTTGCTTTGCATTGTTGCTTCCTTCTTTTTTGACATTATAACTTGCAGAAGTGGTCCAAAACGTCCTCTCATTTGTTGCCAAAAAGCTTCAGATTGACAAAATTAGGAATATGATTCACCCGTTTACATAGCATCTGAAATCTGCTTCCCAATTTTGCCTATTTCCACCTGAGATTCACATGACTTCTATTAAGAGTCTGCAGTAGGAAGGCATGCAATGTGCTAGGGGAAATGATAGGGTATACAGAGCAGCTTGTGTGTGCAGTAAGAAGAATCTGAAGCAATTCAATCTTTGCCTGTTTCCTAGGGAAATCTAATTAAATAGCAAGTCATCAATATTTTGTCTATGACAGATCAAGCACTTTCAACAGGTTAGAGATTTGGCATGGAACAAAAACAAACAGAGGGCTGATATAATACTTTTTCAGCTTGATTTCTTATGTTGCTTCTCATCTCACTGTTCTCACATGGGAAAACTAATAAACAAAGCAAGAAAAAAGTCTTTAGCTGAATATGAATCTCAGTTTGCTTTATGAGTTTAGGGATACGTATGGGGCAAAGTCTTTGTCACAAGCAAAGAGCCTTTGTTGAACTTTCCAGTGGACTGATGGGCTATTTATTTTGTTACAATGAAATTCACCCAATGAATGAATTTTCTTTATCTTGGCACCTACTTTAAATATGCCATTGAACTGCCAAGAAAGAAACACAAACAACCTTTCTTTTCCCCTCTCTTCTTATTCACCATTCTAGCCCTTCTATGCATAGCTGGCATTAACCAACACACAACTGTGTATGCATACAGGCTGCATTTGGAGTACTTTAAAACACAGAGCAGTTGTGAAAACACAGTTGAAAGAAAAGGTGCTTGTGGGAGAAGGAGGACTTCTACACAATTTCAAACTGTTAATAATATATTAAAGATTTTAGCTGAGTGAAAAGCCAAATGCACAAAGTCACATAGCCGGGATAATGGGAAAGAATATGTGAATGCATAAATAAATTACTTGGGTAGGCAAAGAACAAATCCACAGAGATTGGTGGCGACATATTGTCAGAAGAGAGCTTCAGGCAAAATAGGTAGAAATCACAAAGAACAGACATGAAACACAGAAGGGGAAACAACATTTCAGGAGAGCAGCCAAAGCTGAAGTATAATGGTTATTCTGACTGAGGTAAGTAAAAAGTGCAGCAAAAAGAACTGGAATCTAACAAAAAAGAGGCATGCAATTCTTTGGAAGGGGAATGAAGCAAAGAAATTGAATATATAGCAAGATATATCTGGGGAACAAAATAATTTTGAAGAGAATATTATAGATGCTCCCAAAATATCTTGACACAGAAAGAGAAAGAATTTTAACTTGGACTAGACAGCTGGGTCATATACTCTTCTATATGCACAAATAAAAATATGACTGGTTACAAAACACACAGTGTAGAATACAACTCAGGACTGCAGTTTTCTTCAGAATGAATTGTGTGGAATGTTAGATCAAGATGTAGCCTCAAGCAATTATTGGAAGCACTAATCTGTGAAGTGGACACATAAATAATATGCCTGGAATCTCATTTAAAAAAAACCTTCTGTCTCATAATAATTGGAATAAAATGTCAGAGATTACTATGGTGTTTACTTTCATATGGGATTAAAAGCATGAGGTCTTCAAATGTTTCTTCCCTTACTATCGTAAATGGCATCCCAAGTAAGGACCTGGTTGTAAACTCACTATATCAGCAGGATCTCATTCTTCTCTTGCAGTCTTGTCAGCAAAATCCTGAAACTCCTTTGAGAGTTCTCAGTGACTTTAGGATTAGAAAAGTAGGTAGTTTTTCACCAGTACAAAAGATGAATTAATAGTGTTTTAATGGCCACAAGAATAGCACTACATAAGAATATATAAAACCTGCCCCTTTGTCTGCAAATACTCTTCCAACTTGCTTTTCAGGGTGGGGGTTGGGCACAGTAATTATTCCTCACCCATGGGAATATCTTCTATACATGTACAAAATATTTCCATGCATGAAGTATAGGGGTGTACCTGACACACCTCTTTTGGATCTGCCCAAGGTGTTTAAAAATCTGTTTTGCTATCCTTCTGGTCAGGATGGATATCTATGCCATTTTATCTTTGTAACCAATGGTGATAAGCTCCCCATCAATTGATCTGGAATTTTTGAAACTCATTTTTTAAAAATGCGTTTTTTCTTTTTGCTTCATGAACCATTCCAAATATTGTGACATATGCCATGTATGTACCAAACTGTAGCTTGTCTGGATCAAACTGGGCTGGGAATGGCATTGACACCTAGGTCCAAAACAGACCACAAAAACCATCCAGTTTGAGATTGCTTTAACTTTGCTAGGGAATTCTGGGAATTGTAGTTTATTGTGTCATCAGAGCTCTCTGACAAAGAAGGTTTAATGTCTCACAAAACTTCAGTTCCCAGAATTCCCTAGTATTGAGCCAGGACATTTAGAGTGGCCTGGATGGTTTTTGCAGCATGTTTTGTACCCAAGACATTGAATCTCAAAGTGGACTATAGTTGACACTTGCAGCTCTTCGTGAAGGCCTTGTTCCCATTACATTTAAATAGGGATTGTGATCCGGGTTAAATGGGCATGGCTCCCACTGAATCTGATTTCAGAAATCAATTTAGAAAGGAGGCCATGCTCTTTGCCCATTTTTGCCCATTTAACTCACATCAAAAATACACTGGTAAAATGGGGTGGTTTTGCGGTTGAATCAATTTATTTAGAAATAAATACATTCAGCCCAAGTGGAAACCAGGTGGATTCGAATCAGATTTGAATCAGCCCTGGTTCTCACAGGTAGCCTAGCCTGGGGAGGGGGGGGGCAGCTTGATGGTGACCTCCTTCCAACCTCCCCAGCCACTGTAAATTTAAAAAAAGGTGCGGGGAACCCAGTCCATAGCCAAAGAAGCTGGTAAAGAGGTTGTGCTGGGGATTTTGGTGCCAGGAGAGGCCAGAGCTGAGCTGCGCCATCAAGCTGCCCTTCACCACTTGCTGATTCCTGAACCGCTTCCTGAAACTGGCACAAGTATAGTGGGAACTTTTTTTTTCCACAACTGGTTTCAGGAATAGGTTCAGGAAACGGATTTTCCAATAAGTAGGAATGGGCCCTAAGTGTGGCTTCTCAAGCTTCCCCACTTGCATATTCTTTTGCTTCTTCTTTATAAAACAATTAAACATTAGGCAACTCTACAGAGAAATTTAAATGTTATGCAACCAAGAATAGCAATAGACCATTCCTTGCATTATACCCACGAATATGAGTCTACAATATCTACAAGCCATGCTGCTGCCTTGGATCTAAGGTTATGTGGTAGTCATCACCACATCATCACATGAGGCATGGTTAGGTATAGAAGAAGAGTTTACATTTGCGCATAGATACAGAACATAGAGGTAACTCATCTTTGTTCTCTAAGGACAAGAAAAAAGACAAAATCACCTTGTCTGGGCTTCTTCCCTTATGTTATTAAAACTTCTCCCACTAATCCCATTGGTTCCAGTTTAGTTAGGAATTTGTTCCAATTGTCAAGGGTCAAATACTTTCATAATTTTAATCATCTTTCACAAATCTAGCCTATTTCAAAATTTTCTTATTAAAAATTAAAAGTTGTGTTATCATACTTGAAAATCCACTTTCAAAGATGCTCATGTGAAGAAAAACTCACTACCAGCTATCATGTCTTCCTTGAAACCTTTAACATTTTTATTAGAACCCTTTAGTTTAACAATAAGGGATTAATGAAACAAAGAAACGTACTAATATCCAAAATGTATAGGCTAAGCGAATAACTTTTGAACACTCAGAAATAAGCAATGTTTTAAATTGCCTATCCATTCCCTCTGTGCATGGTGTTTTACATTCTAAATGTACAGGAGAAAAGCCATAAGTCAATAAAGGAAGCAATAAAATGAATAGATAGCATAAAACATTCTAAAAATAATCCCTTGACCCTGTCCAGAGTGTTCAGTATTATCCCATAGCCAGAAAAGGACTACTCAGGGTAAGATCTTATTTTCAAAGATTATTTTAACTGGGGAGAATCATATTATCTTCAGACATCAGCCCTGTTGAAAGGACTACTTCACACCATTCTTTTATCTCACTGGGGCCCTTATCTTTGTGCTTCCTGCATTTCATGTTCAAGGACACATTTTCACTCCCCCTTTTATGTCCTCCAAAGCAAATACATTATGATTTTAGGGAACCAAGAAGCATTTAAACTGATATTTTGTTTTCCCCAAATAGTCAAATGTAAGGCAGGGGAAGGCAGAATTAAAAGGGCACTTCAGGGGGAAGGTTGGGTTTATTGGTGGGGAATTAATGAAGGTTGGTAGGAAATTTCTACATTAAAAATGCCCTGAAAATAAGTCTGCAATATACTATTGCAGCATGACAACATTAAACACACACACCACAATGACAACTAAACATTTCACTTCTTTTCTGGATGGGGATTTACAATGGTACATCTTCTGCATCCTCCTGAAGACTAATCCTGTCTTCATGTTACACACCAACTAGTCATCATTACCACATTACATGATATGTAGACTGCACTTTACTACAGGGGAGATTATTGCTTACCTTGAGTGAATTACCTCTAGCTACTGCTTAAAGGAAGGTTTACTGATCCTTAAAGTGTATTTAGCATCAACAGTTCTGGGCTTATAGCTGCCTAGAGGTAAACAGAGCAGTTTCTGGAAACAAGGGATAAATTTCATGTGTACATGAGCTCAGACTACAGCTACTAGAGAGAATTACCGTAGGAAAGGCATCCAAGTAATTTCCCCCCAGCAAGTGAACATAGCTACCAGGCTTGATTAAAGGAGCCTATGTGTACATCTGGTCACATTTTAAAATGTTTATTTTTTTAAAAAAAATCCATGTAAAATAGAAGAAAAGGCTTTAATTTTGTCATTGTTAACATTTCAAGCTTACTTATGTGACCAAAAACATATCATATTCTTAAATCCCTGTCTGTTCCATATTAACCTACATTCTTTTGTTCAAATTTGCTTTATTTTTGTTTGGAATTGACAATATTTATTTTACAGTTTATTTCTATGCTTCCAGCATTTTCACAAATCAGCCCTGTGCAGATTTATTGGCTGCAATCATGATTCATCTCTTGGGGCAGAAGAACCCACTTGGTGTGTGTTTACATTTTGATTAGAACAGCCTTTGTAATCCTAAACAGTTTAGGAATATTTCAATGTAAAGTACTCTAACTGAGGGTTTCATACTATTAGAATTCAGTGTTTGAGGTTTTATGCTTTTCTGTTCAAAGGGAATTTCTCATCATGACAGTTCTTTGCTTCATATACTTGGTTGATGTTGTATTATATTCTTTGAGACAAAACCTGCATCTCAGGATCTTAATTAGCACTTTTGACAGAAACAAGAATCATGCAGCTCTCTGGATATTGTTGAATTGCAACTCCCAGCAGCCCTAGGCAGCACAGCCAATGGTCATGTAGTAATGGAAATAACATTTGCAAAATTCCCAGGGGGAAAAAAGAAGAAGAAACAAGAGCAAAAAAGAAGGTTTCTTGTCAACAAAGAAACTAGGACAAGGGGAATTCTGGCCAAACCTGGACCAAATATGATGTAAGGAGATGTGGGACAAGTTGAGGAGATAGCATAACCAAGGAGAGATTACCAATTTCCCCCTCTCCTACTCTCAAGAGACTCATTACTTATTTTTTTATTTATTTTATTTTTTGCACTTGCAATCCCCTGGCTATGATATAGCCTTGTCAGAAGGTCAGAGAACAGACAACAGAAATTGACAAACTGACAAGAAGCTTGAGAAATGAACAGTCTACGAAAATATATGGAAGATTGGGGAGAAAATTTTTGGAATACTTCCCCCAGAAATGGGAAATATAGCAACTGTGGGAACAGATGTGGATTAAATTAGGATTAGAAACAGAAAAATACAAAAAGTAATTTAAAGGTAGATTCAAGCTAGATAGAGAAAGATATGTTTGAAATGAGAAGAATTAGATCTAAGAAAAGTAAGGTAATATAGTACTGTATGGTTTTTGTTGTTGCTCTTGTTGTTTTTCCAATATTATGTTTAGCAATGGAAAAGGAAAACTATTGAAGCAGGCAATAAGGAAGTAATGAATGATGTATGCATAATTAAGCTTTTTTATTATTGCTGCAGCTGTTGTTAGTATATTTTTTTTTGTAATTTTTGTTATGGGTATGTGTGTTTTTGTGTACAAGAGGTGTATGTTATAAATGTAATTGAAAATAAATTGAATAAAGAGTATTTTTTAAAAAAAGGAGGAGGAGAAGGAGGGCAGGGAGCAGCCAGTGATCATCTGGCTATGTTATAATAGCTGGATGCATGATGAAGGTGTCATCTTATGAGAGGTCCCTCTGGATGCATCATCATATGTTCACTTATCAGAATACAGTCAGACAATTCTTGGCTGCTTTCTACCCTCCAAAATTGACCATGTAGTGGTCAAAGGAGGGAGGGGGCAGTGGAATGTGTCTATTTATCAGAATATACCAGATGGTCCTCAGCTGTCCCCACCTACCTGTCTCCCTACCACTGCATTTGTTTTTCCACAGAATAATCTCCCCAGATTCAAAATGTCTAAGATAGGGGTAGTATTCATTAGTTTGCTCCCACATTCATCTTTGTATACAGGGGCAAAATAACTAACAATTTGCATTGACATGTGTTGGAAGCTGTACCCCCACAACTTCTGGAGGACCATACAATTCCCAAACATAATTTTGGATTTATAAATCATCATTGTAAATACATGGGTAGTCATGCTGAAAAATCTGCAAGCACATTATATCACTGGGCAGCTTTATTTAAATTATATAGTGGTGTTTGTGAACATAGAAGAGAGACCACTCAGAATGCCAAGTGAGAATGGAATATATATGAAAAGAAATACGTGCTTGTTTTTAAATCATATTATGAACCCCTTGAGATCCTTGTTCTGGAATAAGAGTGGACTATAAATCAAATAGTTTTTTTTAATATACAAGAGTAAATAGTTTACATAACTATATGAATGAAATAAATAGCTAACAAGTAGCTTATCAACTCAGCAGCCAGTCAGCAAGTGGTTGCAACAGGGTTAGTAAGCATGGGTAGAAGGGGGAAAGACTGATAGTCTTATTCACACAAAAGTATATTCTCTTTGTTGGAGTAGGGCTGTGCCCTGTAGAGCCATCAAAACTGGTATTCTGGTTTCTCTTCAGATCGTATAAATCTTTCACCTTTTACTGAAGATTACTAAAAAAACTGGTTGCTAATTCTCAAGTAGTTCCAATTGTTCCTTCCACCAAGGAGCTTTAGATTTCTCGATTGACATAAAAGCAGAAGCAGCCATTGGTGAAAGGAGATATCAAAGAGAGTCAACCCTTGTGACCCCACTTGTAGGGACACACCTCTTTTAGTTGATGAAGAAGGGCTGAAAAGTGAACAGCCCTGAGTAAAAGTCAAGATTCATGTAACTGTATCACACACAGTGAGAACATGATTTACACTGTTGAGGCCACCTTCAACTTCTTTGAGTGCCCATGTGAGAGCTTAGTGCTATATTGGCAGCCGGGGGGGGGGGGGGGGTTAATGCCTTACAGATAACATCTATGACATATGCCTTGACATGCTGCATTGGCATCTTACTATTGTTTGTATATATTGTGATGTTTGTACATGTGCATTGGTGAATCTCAAAGGAGGGTTATGGAATGGGATTCTCTATCAATTCAATCTTCAGGAAAAGGAGGTATGTCTCTGAGGACTAGACACATCAAACAAGGGAAACATGGGTGCTTGGAAGATTAACAAGGTATTCCTGTACTTATTCTTTACCAGCACAGAATAAGTAAAGAGATAGTACAGGAATACCTTGTTAACCTAAAAGAATTTAAATTTCTGGTACCAGATGGACTTCATCCAAGTATTAAAAGAACTGTTAAATGTCATCTCAGAGCCATTGGCAATACTCTTTGAGAACTCCTGGAGAACAGCAGAAGTCCCAGCAGACTGGAGGAGGGAAAACTCTTCCAGTGTGTTGCAATGGCCCCATTGCTGTCGCCAGAACATTTACTTATTATGTTTGGTTTAGCAGTAACAGACCTTCCCTCCCTAATGGTCCTATTAAGATGATCCACATTAGGAGGTATATGGAATTCAAATTGTTAACAGAAACTGTCATCCTTTAACAAGTCACTGCTAAGTGGAGAAAAAAATGAACATATTTGTTCATCAATTAATCAGTTATCAATACAATATATTCACATTTTTACATGCTGTGACACCTTTACATGTGTACATCTCCTCTCTCTCTCTCTCTCTCTCTCTCTCTCTCTCTCTCTCTCTCAATATTGCATTTCTTTATGCATTTATCATTAAAAAAAATTAAAACAAGAATTGCTTTAAAATATTAAAAAGTCCAGGCCTCAGGCACTTTCCAAACCCAGAATGAAGTTCCTAGCTTACCCATAGTTGCAAACACATGGTTTTGTGACTACTCCAGTCATTAAGACACAGTTCTTGGGGTTGAAAGAGAGGGCAGGAGGCAATAGAAAATATCTATTGCATAAGCATCCTTCTGCTCATATGACCTTTAATTCAATCCAATAAATTTTAAACAATGTGAGATTGTTGCAAGCAAAGAAACATTTATTGCTAGCCTGATTTCATTTTTCCAGTTACTTAAATATTATAAATAAGTAACAGTTAAGAACAGAATGACTGTCATGAATGTGATGTGAAATATTATTTATTTTTCATGCTAATGAACTCTAATATGTAGTGTGGGAAACAGGGCTGAAAGTGAAACAGGGAGAGTTGGGTCCTTTTAAAATTAATATTAGCTTTAACTGTTAGAATGGAAATTCATTGTGTTAACAGTCTCTCACTATGCACTATATGTGTGTGTGTGTGTGTGTGTGTGTGTGCACTACATTATCCCAGTTTTAAAGTTACATGAGATTTTTTAAAATTACCTTTATGAGGCTCATTTATAATGAACAGTATATTTGCAGTTTTTGCCCTGAAGGTCAGGAAGCTTCTTTCCTCTTTTCTTTTTCTCTGACTCCCTTGACTATAAGGGAGAATTCTTAACTATTCTAAATTTCTCCCACTGATTATATGGATTTCAGATTGCCTCCTTAGCTTTGTACCAAGGAGGTAATCTGAAATCCATATAATCAGTGGGGGAAATTTAGCATAGTTAAGAATTCTCCCTTCAAGTAATTGCCATAATTTTGTTTTCTATAGTGGTGATTATCATAGTTATGACCTACAGGTTATAAATGAGCGAGTCATCTGTTTTGAAGCCATATTACTTGGAAAGTGGAGGGGTCAGGGCTCCTTTGCCAGTGATTGGTTTCAATAATCTGATATGACAGAGGAGATGGACAGGTTATAACCAGTCATGTGCTAATGGGGACTAGAGACATTAGTTTTGGAATTCAAAGGGTAATGAATAATTTCTGTTAAATTAAGACATGTTAGAGCAACTTTCAGATATAGGCTTTTGAGTGACACCTTGAAATCAAGAAGTTTTGCCTTCTCATCCATAATCATTATACCAAACCAGGCAAGAAAAAAAATTCCACCTAAACATTAGGAAGAACATGTTTACTGTAAGAACAGTTTGATATGGAATATACAGACTGAGAGGTAGAGAACTCTTCTTCTTAGGAGACTTTACATAGAGATTGGATGGGGATGCTTTTAATGACTTTTTTGCAGATAAAATCTCTCAGATAAGAGCTGATCTGGAAGCCGGCATTTTGACAGGAACTATTGGGGAGACGTCTAGAGACTCCGTGGACTGTATTAAACTGGATCGTTTTGAGTTTGTAAATACCGATGAAGTGGACAAGCTTCCTGGAAAGGTAAGGAGGACAACATGCCCTCTCGATCCTTGCCCTTCACGGTTGACCACCCAGGGTGGGACTCCGTGAAAATATTATTACAATCTATAATCAACACATCCTCCAGGGAGGGTAAATTCCCATCAAAACTAAAATTAGCAGTGGTTAAACCTCTCTTTAAAAAAACCCTCCCTGGACCCCCTGTTAAGAAATAACTACAGACTAGTCTCCCTTTTACCATTCTTGCACAAAGTGATGGAGAGGACAGTTGCCCTCCAACTCCAAGCTGTCTTGGATGAAGCCGATTATCTGGACCCATTTCAAGCTGGCTTCAGGGCAGGATATGGAGTTGAGACTGTCATGGTCACCTTAGTTGATGATCTCCAAGTGTGACCCTGCTCTTGGACATCTCAGCAGCCTTTGATACCATTGACCACGGTATCCTTCTGGAATGCCTAAGGGAGTATTGGGAGCACTACACTTCAGTGGCTCCATTCTTACCTCTTGGGTAGATTCCAGATGGTGATGTTGGGGGACAGCTGCTCTTCAAAGAGAGAGCTGGCATCTGGTATCCCTCAGGGTGCCATCCTGTTCCCCATGCTGTTTAACATTTACATGAAGCTGCTGGGAGAGATCATCCAGAGACATGGGTTGTGGTGTTATCAGTATGCTGATGACACCCAAATATGCTTCTCTATGTCTCTGACTGCTGCAGTGACTAAGGATGGCATCTCTCCTCTGAATGCCTGCCTTGAGTCAGTAATGGACTGGATGAGGGAAACAAACTCAGATTGAATCCACAGAAAACGGAGGTACTTGCAATAGGAACCTTAGGTCTGGGCAGGGAAATTTGTCAACCAGTCCTAGACGGCGTCACGCTTCCCCTAAAGCATGAAGTCCACCATTTGGGAGTACTCCTGGATCTGTTCCTACAGCTGTTATCTCAAATAGATGCAACGGCCAGAAGTACTTGGTACCAACTTCGATTGATACGCCAACTGCATTCCTACCTGGTCCGAATGGACCTTGAAGCAGTAGTGCATGCTCTGGTAATCTCTCATCTTGATTTCTGTAATGCACTCTTCATGGAGCTAACCTTCTACCAAATTAGGAAGCTTCAATTGGTGCAAAACACGTCAGCCAGATTGGTCACTGGTTCTTCAAGGTTTGACCATATAACACCAATTTTAAAAGATCTTCACTGGCTGCCGATATGCTTCTGGGCACAATACAAGGTGTTGGTTATCACCCTTAAAGCATGGCTTGGGCCCTAGTTACTTATGGGAATGCCTCTCTCTACATAATCCGCCCCACACTCTCAGAATATTGGGGAAGAATTTGCTGGAATCAAAAATGACCAGACTAGCTTCAACTTCCCTAAGAACTTTCTGCTCCTGTAGCCGCTCCTAGATTATGGAATAGTCTCCCAGAAGAGATCCATCTTACTACCTCCTTGGAGATTTTCAAGAGGGCAGTTAAAATGGATCTCTTCTGACAAGCATACCCACCTGACTCTGTATGAGATACATGGATCTATCTTTTTGATTAGGATTGGAATACCTTACTCCCACTGTCGCTTTCAATAATGTGTTTTTAATTGTTAAACTGTTTAATTGTTATATATTTTTATATTTAATAGACCAGATTTGTAATAATATATTTATACTAGGCTGTAATCCTGCCTTGATCCACCCGGGAGAGACAGGATAATATAAATAAAATAATTATTATTATTATTATTATTATTATTATTATTATTATTATTCCACACTTCAAATCTTGGGGAAAGGTGAGTAAGAAATAAATCTCAATTTCCTCCACCTAAGAATGTTATAACTCTATTTCTGAATGGCAGGGGTTTGGACTACATGGTCTTTCTGGCCCTTACCATCTCCAAAATTATATGATTTTATGATTCTATGAGCATTTGATATTTTAATAGAACTTCCCCCATTGATGTGCATGAGGGGGGAAAATGTCTTCACTCCAAAAAGGGTGGTGGTGTGGTGGGAATCCCATAAAATCTCTTCCTAAAGACCTTTGGGACAATATGGTACCTGGTATATGGATTCCACCACACAAGCCTTTCTTGGGGATTTCTTTCCCTCAATACAAGACAATGGGAAAATTATTGCCTAAATATTCTCCAAATCTTCAAGGGGTTATAAAACTTTAGAATCAGTCCATGCTAGGTTGCGTTAGTGCTTTGCTTTGTCTGAAATGGATGCATATACGTCACATTAATTCCAATAGGTTTGGAATAAGATCTTTACAAGGGTACTCTAACTTTGGAATATTATCCTAAAGGAGAAGTAGTTATATTGACAATATTATCTACCTGATAGCTGAACAATTTTGATGTATTTGGAGCTTATTTTTGTATTCCTGGAACACTTGGAAGAGACCCAAGGACTGCAAACATGGCCCCACATGGGAAAGAAAGTTAAATGTAGCCAGAAGATCACATTTAGTTTCTGTTTTATTTTGTTTTGTTTTAAGTTAGAGTTTTCAGTAGTGTTGAAATCAGCCTGCAACATATTGAAAAGGTGAACCACTATGCCCAGATCATTCCAGAAGCAATTCCTGTTTGCTTTTGGTTTGTTTGTTTGCTTGCTTTTTCAGGAAAAAAAGATCAGTCCAGTGAGATATAGAGGCAGCTGGGGGACTGTATGTCATATGTAGCATATGTGGTCTTCTTTTTATGCTTGTAATGTTAGCATGTGATTCACTTGGCCCAGGACTCATTCACGCCACACAGTTATGGTGCTATGATTCCACTTCCACAGTCACAGTTGGATTCCTGTGGATTCCTTGGATTTGCTGTTTAGATAGAGATATTTAAAATTATCAGCTAGAGCTTTCTAGTACCTCATCAGACTACAAACCCCAGGATGGTATCATATGCAGCCATGGCACTTAAAGTGGAATCAAAGTCCTGCAACTGTTTTGTATGAAATGGCCCCCAGTGTTAATGGAGTACCTTGCCTATGGCTGTATGACTATTATTTTTGGTTTTTCTCTCAACTGCACCTGTTAAAGACTCATAATCTCATACTTCCTGTATGATGATGGCACTCTGTTATTATGAATGCAAAAATGTACTACTTTTCCACATGTCCTGTATCCTGGATATGACCACCAAAGAACAAAATATTTTATTTGTATTAATGTATTTCTTGCCTATTCAATACCTGCTTTGGTTTATTTCAAAGCCTCAATGAGCTTAGAATACAGAAGATATAAAGATTCTTTTCCATTCCCTTTGAACATTTTCTGTATTTTTAATTATACATGATGGTTCAGTTCCTTTAGGTAATCAACAAATGCTGTCAGTCATGCAACCACTAGAGTGTCAAATGCTAGCCATCTGGTAGAAGTATCTTTGTTTTTGGGTTGGTGAAGGTCCTTGATTCCCAGAAAGAAAGAAAAGAGATTAGAGAAATCTTGAAGCCTTGTTTCACCTATCACATGCTGAGCTACCAGATTTTTGTGAAATCTATATAGGAAGAAGGCATATCAGGTTCACTATGACAAAGAAATCTGGGTTAGGTACCCCCCCCCACCCTTGTTCATGGCACTTTGTCCTTAGATCACATGCAAAGTTAAGATGCAATATGCAGAGCCACTGCAGCAACAACTCTGGTTTGGCTAATGAGCAGAACAGCAGAGAGAAAACAAGACTTGACAGTTCCTTGATTTTAAGTGGTATGACCTAAGCCCATAGCTGCCAAGCACTTTGCACAGCCAGAAGGGAAATTTGGGGAGTGTGTAACTGTAGAAACAGCTATAATGATTTAGGTTTAACCTCAACAGTGCCCCAAACTGCTTTTTTTTTTTTTAATAATGATTCACCTTGCAACTCTCTGCTTAAAATGTATTCTGATTAATGGGAGGGGGAGACAGGTATTCACAGAATTGTTTCACTGTGCATATGATAACTGCTTTTTATTTTCAATGGGATTTTATCTATTCAAGTGTAGTTGTAAATTATTTTAATATTTTCAATAGTTTATTTTCATTCTGTTGTTCACCTTTTGTATGATTTAGCTGTATTGTATTTTAAATGGTAAGCCACCTTGAGTCCCAATCTTGGTAGAAAGGCAGGACATACATAGTTGTTGTTGTTGTTGTTATGATTATTATTATTACCTCGCTCTTCAGCCAAAAGTCTAGCAGAGTGGCTTGCAAATTGTTAATTTGAGGTTTCCCTGCCCTCAAGCATAATACATTGTTGTTGTTGGTTTACTGTCCTCAAGTAAACTTTGACTCATGGCGACCCTGTGAATGAGACATCTCCAAGTTCCGCTATCCTCAGCCACTCTGCTTAAGTCATGCAGGTTCAGGACCCTGACTGAGTTTAACCATCTGGCATGTGGTCTCTTCCCTCCACCTTTCCTAGCATTATTGTCTGTTCTACTGAGTCCTGTCTCTCATGATATGGCCAAAGTATGACAGTCTCAATTTAGCTTCCAGGGAAAGTTCAGGCTTTATCTGTTCTAGAGCTCATTTGTTTGTCTTGTTGGCTGTCCAAAGTATCCTCAGCCCTCTTTTCCAGCACTACATCCCAAATGAGTTGATTTTCTTTCTGTCCATTTACCTCACTGTCCAGCTCTCACATCTGTATGTGGTGATAGTGAATACAATGGCTTCGATGATCATAGCTTTAGAGTTCAGTTTTATATCTTTAAACTTTAGGATCTTGTCTTGTCTAGTTCTTTCATAGCTGCCCTTCACAGTCCGAGTCTGCTTCTAATTTCTTGATGCTGTCTCTGTTTTGAATGTAGTTTGATCCAAGGTATTTGAAATCTTTTGACAATTTTGATTTCCTCATCATCTAGGATGAATTCACATATGAATAAATTTATCTTCCATAGTCATTGTTTTCATTTTCTTAATGTTCCCTGCAAAGCCTAACTTAGCACTTTCTCATTTGACTTTAGTAATTGTTCCAAGCCTTTGTACATAATATGCTCAGCCAATGAAACCCATTGGGTAACACTGGGCAAGACACATTCTTTCAGTGTCAGAGGATAGCAATGGGAAGCCCTTCTGAAGAAACTTGCCAAGAAAACCCCATGATAGGTTCACCTTAGGGTCACCATAAGTTGAAAACAACTTGAAAGCACATAACTTAAATAAATAAATATTGTTTACAAAACTGTAGCAGATTCCACTTAATACTCAAGATATTTAGGTAAGTTAGGGCAAAATAATTTTCATATTTTAGACAATATATTAGTGTCTGATTGCTGTACCTGTGTGTTGGTAGCAGAAAAATCATTAAAAAAAAGAATTTCATGTGTTATTAAAAGTAAAATAATGTAAAAACAGCATTTTTCTTATAGGTTTAGCTCCTTTTTGGGCTTTGATTTTTGTGGGATTTTTCTAAATCCCATCTGCTTCATCTCACATTGGATTGTGAAATGTTGGCCAGAATTTTCTCACTGTTTTACACACATTTAGTTCACCTATGGACACTCTCTCAGCTTCAGAGGATGGCAATGGCAAACCCCCTCTGAAGAAACTTGCCAAGAAAACCCTACGATAGGTTCACCATAGTCACCATAAATCAAAAATGATTTGGAGACACACAACAACAAGTGGACATTTAGGTTGAGCATTTTTCCCCCATGACACATTTTCATTCAGTTCAAATGTATGGAAGTGATATCTATATCTATATCTATATCTCTACAGGGCTGAGAGACAGCCTGTGTGTGTGTGTGTGTGTGTGTGTGTGTGTGTGTGTGTGTGCTTGATTTATTTATATCTCTCTGTTCTACCAATATAGACCCCAAAGAGGGTTACATTATAAATAAAAGCAAAATAACTGAAACTTTTTGATGTACTTTTTTTAAAAAGAGGATTAAACAACAATAGCAATATATTTATTATTTTCCTCTATCTGTTGAAGATATTACAGATTATATAGAAAATAAGGGCCTACTTTAGTTGAAAGGTTTCCAAAATAGATTTGGCTGACATGCATACATATATGGTTTATGATTTTATGCATAAAAGGGCAAATAAAGATTTCAGTGACCATTATATATGGAAAACACTGTTAAAGGTTTGGTTAAAGTATAAGCTATTTTATATGTAATAATCTAACAAAATGGGCTTCACTGGATGAAGCTTTTTATTTACATGAAAATATGGACAAAGGAAAGTGGTTGACATATCAATATATAACTATAAAAGATGAAGGAACTAATATGCTAAGACTTAAGACACAAGATCAATTGTTACAGACAAATAAGGGAGAGGTTTAAAAAAGATATAAAAATCTATGGCATTGAAGAGGAGGAAAAAGAATTTGGTGATATCTTAAAGTCAGGAGATACACACAGGAAATCCTAGAAAAAGAGGTGATTAAAGAATTTATGATAAAATGGGTCAAGATGCCAAACAAAAAATACAACTTGAGCAATGGGAGAAAAATTGGAGTACAAGGATAAAATATACACTAAGCTATGATTTAAGGAAAAATCTGTATAACATGCAATATAGGTGGTACTTAACAACAAATAGATTAAGTAAAATGTTTAAAAGAATCAGCAACAAATATTGGAAATACTCAAAAGAAGTAGGCACATTTATACATATACATAGAACTGCAAAAAGGCTACAAATTATTGGAGATATATTTTATACTTTTATATTTGTTTTATTTTTATACTGGTCAATGGCTAAAACAAACTGTTGTTTTGTTGTTGTTGTTGTTGTTAAAAGTATTGGAGAGGTATAAATGAATTAATTCAAAAAAATCTAAACAGTAAATTTATTTTGGATTCCAAGTTTTATTTATTAAATATTATGTTGGATAGAAATTTGGAAAAGAACCATGGTAAACTCTTGTTTTATATGGCAATAACAAATAAATGGAAAAAAGAAATTCCTGACAATAATGAATGGTTGCTTATGGAATATATAGAAATGGATAAGCCAACATGTATGTTGAATGGAGGAAAATGGGAAAATCAGGAAAGGGAGTGGCAGCCTCATGTAATTTACTTACAAAGGGAGTGGGATATGAATTTATCAGTTGAGGAGATATGAAATATGAGGTGATGAAATATAAAAGGTACAGATTGTTCAAGATTTAATTGAAGATGTAGAGATAAATAAAATGAGATAAGAACAACTTATCCAAACAGAGTAAACTTGTAGGAACATACTGTTTTCTAAGTAGATTTGACAGTTGAAAAATAAGGGTTATATATAAAATTGAGATTAGTTCAGGAAGTATTTTTTATGTTTTTATGGTTTTTTTGTCTTGTTAATAGTTGAATGAATATAAATGAGAATGAATGTAAAGGCTTGTGTATTATATGTGAAATTAATGTAAATTTATATTAGTTTTTTTAATCCAATAAAGCTCTCTCTCTATACACACACACACACACACACACACACACACAAAGATCTTACACAAGCACTGCACATTGAATTTTTAAAAAGTGGTTGCATCCCCATCTATGTCAACACATTTAGATGTCACTTCAGAATCTTAATACATTAAATTAATATTGTTCTTTTGTCATGAAGGTGAAAATTGAAAGTGGATATTAATTGGCACCTATCCATATTCAAAGATGAGGCAATGTGCTGTTCAAGACAATATTAAAGAGAGATTAATGGTGACCTTGAATTATCTTAACAGTGAAGATGATCTTCAGAGAGCCAAAACAAAATCTACAATAACAAAAAACAAAAGCTGGTTCTATAAATAAGGTCAATGAAGGTTGTAAATGGTGTGTAAAACCATCATATCTTTGATATGAGTGTGACCATTACACTTGGAAAGCTTGAGTAATTTGATAGTTGTGATAATCTTTTCTCTCTTTTCTCTACTGATGTCATCTTAGCCTTGGTCACTACTGACATGTCATGCTCCAGAGGAGCCAATAGGATCCTGGTCAGTGCTTCATAACTTGCTCCTAAATTATCTCAAATCAAGTGACCATATTTATTAATTTACCCAAAAGACTCAAGGAATTTAAAACGAAAAAGGAATAGCAAAACTCAAAAGATGTCTCCAGAAGGTTGGGAAAATGGACCTTACAATGGCAAGTGTAGTGTAAGCAAGTACAAAGCAGTTTACATTTGGACAAGAAATCCTAACTTTATATGTACTCTGATGTACTTTTGGTCTGGGAGTGAATGACCAAGGAGAGAATCTGTGGCTGCAGCAGATAACTTAATGACAATGTTGACCTCATGTGAAATGCTGTGAAAAAGACTAATCCATGATGAGGAAAAAGTATCATCATCATCAAAGATTTTTACACCAGCGCTTATCGTGGGGTAAGCGCTGGTAAAACACAGGGAAAATGTCAGGGAAGCATGTGTGTGTGATAGTCTGACATGCTTCTGAAATGTCAGGGAATCGTTCCCTCACCTCTGGTTTCCTTGAATCATTGCAGAGCAGCAATTTCCTATGAATATTCATAGGAAACTGCTGCTTTGCAAACGATTCAAAGATGCTAGAGGCGAGAGGACAATTCTCTGATATTTGAGAAGCGCTTTAGGATTTCACACACGCACACTTCCCTGATGTTTTACTAGCATTTTAGTTATGCTTACCCCACGGTAAGCACTGGTGTGAAAATCATCATCATCCTCATCATCATCCACAAAATACCCTCCCCTTTTTTTGTGTGTGTATCCAAATTGCCTGTTGACTTATGGTGACCCTATGAAATTCATAGAGTTTACAGTGGATCTGTTCTGGATCCCTCTGCGTAAGGGAAATTCTGCATATGCTCGCACCCCATTGAAAACAATGTGGTGCATGCTCATGGTGGTGTGTGCACCATACTGTATGTTTGATTGTCATGCAGCTTCAGTGTAAGCTTGAAGCTGTGTATAGTGTGCCCGCATGCGGTGCAGGTGCCCTGTGTTAAGTAAAGATTCAGAAGTGTTTTTCCCCTAGTTCCTTTTTCTGAAAGGTAAGTTAAGCAGGGCCAACCCTTGTTAGTACATAGTTGGGAGACAGCCAATGAATATAAGGTCCTGTAGGCTATATTTCAGAGAAAGGAACTGGCAAATATCATACATTTATCATATTTATGTAACCAAACCTCAAATCTGTATACTTTTCTAGTTACCACACAACAAAGATATTAGGGTTGGAGAAGTTTCAAGAAAGGGTCAAGCAAAATGATCAAGGGCTGGCACAACCTCTATAAAAGGGGACATAAAAAGATATACTAAAAATGATGCATGTTGTGGGAAAGTGGAGAAGATTTTCCTCCATCTTTAGTCATTCAATGTTACTGAGCAGTGGCAGACTGAGGATAGATAAAAGGACAGATATAAGGAAACATTTTAAAACTTGCCAATTTCAACAGATTTTAAAGTGAATTTAACACATTCATGGAAGATCAGTTTATCTGTGACTAGCAGTCAAATGGTTTCTTTTTTATCTCTAGTGTTAGAATTTCTGTGCATCTGAATACCAGTTGGTAGATTCATATCTAAAACAGCAATGTCAGCTTATTGCCTATGAATGATCACTGTGGGGGAATCTTGCTTAGACCTTTGGACTAATCCAGCATACCTCTTCTTACAGTCTTGAGAATTGTAACAAAACATAGGCAACTCATTCATACTTATTGTTTTCCTGCAAACAGTGGGAAAATGCTAAACCAGTCATTCATACTTAGAATTTATTTCCACCTAAGTGGTTTAAAATTACTTTTTAAGTAAACAACTGCATCACAGCAACAGTTCTCATTAAATGTGGATTTGATGGTCAGAAAAACTTGCATTCCTGTTTCTGTATTCTTCAGGGGGGAAAAAGAGAAACCACATACCTGTGGGGAAAATGGTTTACTACAGGCTGGAAGGGAATTTAATTGCCTGCAAGAAAAAAAGTGTTTGTTTGACAAAAGTTGCCTTGGGAGAAATAGGTGTACAGTACTCAAAACTTCAATGAAGTTGGTTGTCTCAGACATAAGATTTTGTTTTATGTATAGCTGCTATGTTTCTCTGTGTCAGAAACAAAGGATTTGAACAAAAGTGTAGGACAATTTCCCCCCATATCATATTATATTATATATTTTTCCCATACCATATTAAATAATTTTAAATGGCCAGCAAAAAAAAAAAACATTAAAAATTAAAAAAATCTTGATGGTTATATTTTGCTTCTTCTACTTAGGAGGAAATGTCAGAGAAGTGTGACATTAAAAGGAGTGGATCATATTTGTTCATCCTTTTTTATTCTCATTCCACACAACACACATGTACTTCCAGTTGATCCAGCCTTTGTACCTGCCATAAGCAGCAATGTTTTTATTCTAGAATAATAATTCCTTTTCTTGATGCATTTTCACATCTGCATGAATTTAAATCTAATGATTTCCATTTTGATAGCCATACATGTGGATCTACACTTTCCTAGCATGTTTTGGGGTGTTCTTGGGGGGGGGGCATACATATCAGAGAGAAACAGGTGTTTTAAAAGTAACCTGTCTGGAGACCCCCATAATTTGACTTCTTCAATAATGTAAAAAAAAAAAAAAAACAGTTGTCCCTCCATATTTGCTAGGGTTAGGGGAACAAGATCCCCATGAATATGGAAAAACCACAAATAACAAAAACACCATGTTTTTCCCTGAGAGGACACCTCTCTAGGAATCTCTACGTCCTCCAATGCAACTCTGTGGTCAATGTCCAACATACACTGACCATAGAATGGCACTGGAGTAGCTACAAATGGTCTTTCAGTGCAACTTTTAGCTAAAGTTGACCACAGAGTTACACTGGAGGACCTAGACAGTCCTAGAGATAACATATTAATGAAATCCATGAATAATCAAATCTGCAAATATCAAAGCCGCAAATATGGAGGGATGACTGTATAACAATATTCTAGGTGGTGTGTTGTCTACATTCAAGAATCATCCTAGCATTTCTGTCCTTCACATTTACTGTTTTCATAAATGGAACCAGATCATATTGAAAGATGAACCCAACAGGAGAAGTAGAATAAATCCAATTTGTCTTATTTTGTGAAATGAAAGATTCAGTGCTACACTGAATTCTATAATAAAGAAACTAATTGACAAAGTACAAAACATAAGGGAATGAATCATACATTCTGTCTTTGCTCACAGATTCACTTGAAGGATGTTCAAAAGTTATATGTATACTCTGCATAATCTGTGGCAGAGCAAACCAACTTCCAATGACTGGAGGAACATCTGTTCCTCACAAGACCCCAGAAGTCCTCACTCCTCTTTGTATCTTCTAATCATCCCAACAATAGTTTTCACCAAATTGGTTAGTATCCCTCACAAAGCCAGGAGAAGACGGATTAGCTATTTTGTTCCACTTGTATTCTCCTGCCTCCTTACAGAGCTTTTCTCTATAAAGCCAAAAGTAATCTGATGGAGGTAAAATGTGGAGATTTGGTGGAAAGTGGCAAGTACCCTTGGGGAGAGGGGGCAAGAACACATTTTGGAATATGTGTAGCCCAGGAGCCATACTTTGTCATTCCATGCTCTGGAACATAGGTTTTTACATATGTAGAATCTTTCTAGTTTTCAGGTATTCATAGATGCTGTACAAATATGGCCTATTTGGGATTTTGGAATGTGATTGGATCTAAACATGCTTGAACTTGTCTGAAGAGGGGAATCACCAACATGCCTCTAGACTCTCCCTTCCATTCAAACCTCAGAAAATCATGGTTCTCATTCAAAGGGAGAGCATTTGAGAATAGTGGAGTGTTTCCTCTTCAGACATACAGAGAATGACAAAGGAGAAGTCAAGCTAGTGAATTCTCTTTTTCACATGTAAACTTTCAACTACATTTCTAATGTCAAAATATTATTATACAAGTTTGAGAACTGAAAAGTATAAATTTGATTGGGAAAGGAATAATGCTGAGGGACTGGCAGGTATCAGGCAATATATACAGTATGATACTTTCTCTCTCATGTTGGTACAAAACATACATCTAGACAAATTTATATCATTTGTTTCTTGTAATAATGTTAACTGGCATGCTACATGTACCTCTCAGGATGAGAAAAATGAATTTCTTTGGCTTCACTTTTTCTAAATACACAAATATATAGATTTTTACCAACTCATATGTTCTGACAGTAATCATTGAATAAGTACAGGGAGTATATTCTAAAGCCATCTTAATAGATAAGTGAGATTTTTCACTTTTTGAGTCAAAAGCTCAATTTAAGATGATTTATAAGTACTCGTACACACAAAGCATTTGCTACTTTGCTTTATTTATTTATATCCTATTTGGTATTACCTTATCTATTCATAGTTCAGCAGGTAAGCCATGCTCATCAGTTTCCAAATTATTTGCTTCCTTCCTAGCACACCTCTTAGCTATTTTTATCTGATATTTCAAATAAATTACAAAATGCTTTGAATTGCATGATTAGTCCATTATGTATTCTGTTTATTACAATTATATGAACTTTTGATTAACCTCCCTAACTTTCATGAATAAATTATTTGGATCATGGGAAATGCCACTTAATGTAAGAAGGCTCAGGCAGAAAGTTT
The DNA here is from genome assembly GCF_019175285.1 of Sceloporus undulatus. NCBI lineage: Eukaryota > Metazoa > Chordata > Lepidosauria > Squamata > Phrynosomatidae > Sceloporus > Sceloporus undulatus. Next base: position 153,395,343 of record NC_056526.1, read on the forward strand.
CTGAGAGATTAATCTACCTGGCTTAGAAACCTTTCCTTCATTTCATCTCCTTACAGACCTATTCAGTATTGATGCTGCATTGGGGGCTTGAGGCAGAGAGACTGGTTGGGAATATATTTTCCAGCCTACTCAATCAATGCAGATGAAGGATCTAGTCAAAGAACCAAGTACCTATACAACTCACTTTTCCATTTTAAATGTTGACAGAAAACTCAGTTCAATCTGACGTGGGTATAAACTTTTAATATGAAGAAATTGTGTTTGTTAAGAGAACAAAAGGAGTTTGGTTTTTCCCATTCTCCCATGATTGGCATGGAAAGTTAATTTCATTAATTTAATTACAAGCTTGTCATTTTATATAAAATTGAAGTTCAAGGCATCATTCAAAAACTAGAAACTGATACAAAACCAAGAGTAAAGCTAAAATAAAACACAGCAGAGATATAAATCTAAAGGACAAAGTTACTGGTAGTATGCAAAGGAATCTTGTAGTACCTTTGAGACTGTGTGGAAGAGGTTGTAGCAAAAGCTTTCATAGATTTGGTTTATTTCCTCAAATGCTGTTTAAAGGAAAGCCTCTGTCTGGAAACTACCTGTGCTGTCTATAAACCAAAGGTGAGACGTTCAACACAGAAGGTTCTGCAACCGTAGTGCACAAGCAGAATCTACCAAGTGTTAGCAAATGACTATCATTTGCAAATTAATTTCCCATGAAACGAAATAGCAAGTAATAGTAGAATTATCCCAGGTTTTCTATTTATTCCCCCCCCCCCCTTAACATTCCAAATCCCATTGTCTTTGAATGGACCTATGCATCACATCTATGATAGAGCTGCCATCAAAGCAACAGTTATGCATTGTCTCATTTTTTCTCTAGAGTTTTAGAAATGCAGCACCAATGTTTTTAATATGTCATCATAAGGCTGTAAGACATTCCATTCTTGCACATTTATAGGCTGCTTCTTACAATAGCAACATGACAGTACATATTTTGCTTTATCAAACACATAGGACCAAATGGGGTCAACACATGGAAAACAGAAGAAGAACAGCATCACTTTCATCATTCCAGGAAAGAGGTTTGATATCTGCCTTCTGGCTTCCTGCTTTTACCTCTCTTACAGGACTACTGCCTGTTCTAGTTTGCTCCATGCAGACTCAGGCCCCAGGTACTCAGCAATTACTGGCAGATTAAGCCAGAGGGCCACCTGTCCTTTTGGTGAGTGCCTGCTGCAATGGGCCTACCACAGGTATGGCCAGCCCCAAAGGGGAGAGTAATGATGGATTATCCATTTAGGGCAGATGCTTTAGGGTTAAAGCAAGGGTGAAGGTCAGTCATTTTGGTGGGGCAGTATATGCTGGTTTGTTTGAAACTTTTAAATAAACTGCCTACTGGCAAATCACAATGTGTTACAAGGATGATGTGAGTAATGAAGCAGCCCAGGAAGCCACCATTATGAGAATAATGGGCAGAGGGAGATAATGGTATGGAGAGAGAGTCCTATTATCATGTTAGAAGTGAGAGCTACAAGATGTTGATTATTCCCAATCCATCCCTCATTTTCTGAGTTCATCTCAGTAGTGGTGTTGGTGTCTTGTTGTACTTGGGGACTTCAACATCCACATGGAGACTGTTTTGTCAGGAACAACTCAGAACTTCATGTCTGCCATGACATTCATGGGGATGTCCCAAGTAATATTTGGTGCCAACCATGTTGCAAATTATGGGGGTCTCCAGACTTTAAAACACCTGGTTTTCTGTTCTGTTCAGGATGTTGAATTGTGTAAAAGAACTTTCTGTAATTCTCTCGTCATGGACCAATCAATATGTAGCCGGGTTTAGATTCACTGGAACTCAGAAACACTGTATTTGTGGGGGGCCAATTAAGATAGTCCACCCCAGGAGACTTATCTGATGGATTCCTGATATTCTTGGGGAGTTTCTTTGACTCACTTGCTTCATCACTGCCAGCTCCCTAGTTATTCAGGGGGCTCACTTGGCTCCACTTCATTGGAAGAGACACTTAGGAACAATAATCACTAGTAGGCTCACCAGCAGGATAAAGATATCCAGCTCTATCTCTTCTTCCTATCTGATTCCAAGGAAGTTGACTTGGTACTAAACAAGGTATGTTGTCAGGAACAGATTGGGTGAGAAGATACAAATTCAAGCTTAATTCAGACAAGACAAAAGAGTTTATCGCATAGGACTCCTGGCATGCAAATGGAACGGTACAAAAGGGGCCAGGAAGGGAACGGAAGGGGTGGGGGATGCATTTTACCGCACACCAGAATGCCACCAAATGCTTCCGGAAGTCCGCATTCCATTCGGTTCCATTCCCCATCTGTCCCAGAGGAGGCAATTTTTGAGCACTGTTCAGAACAGTTCTCAAAAATCACCTCCTCTGGGATGTATGGGAACGGAACGGGGACTTCCAGCAGCGGCGTTCTGGTGTGCAGTAGAATGCATCCCCCACCCATTCCATTCCTTTCCTGGCCCCTTTTGTCTGGTTCCATTTGTGTGCCAGGAGCCCTGTGCAACAAACATAAAAGTTTCTACTGATCAGTCATAAGGTAGATCATTGAATTGGGACTCTGCCTGTGCTGGATGGACAGCTTGGGTGTTCTTGAAATCTGCTGTGAACCAGGATGTCCAGGTTTTCACAGTAGCCAGAAGTGCAAGCTGTGCCCATTCCTTGAGACATCAAATCTAGCTACAATGACACATTATTTGATGACATTCCATCTGGATTACTGTAACACATTTTAGATGGGGCTGCCTTTGGAGAAAGGGTTTGGAAACATCAGTTGGTTAAAATGCAGCAATCAGAATGCAATCAGGGCCAGTTATAGGGAATATATAACTACCTTGTTAAAACAGCTTCATTGCTACCAATTTGATTCCAGACACAATTCAAATTGCTCATTATGACCTATAAAGTGCTATACAGTTTAGAACATGTCCTTAGGCAACAATCATTTACATATTTATCTAGGGGAAAGTCCCACTGAAATAATTTAGGACTTTTTAGATATGTGCATGATTGCAGCATTAATGTAAATAGAAAGACTCAAAGTAAGTAGCCACTATATCTCTTTCATTGATGAATGTCAGTAAACCTGCAAGTTACATTTTCTTCCCTATGATTTCTTGACAAACACACAGAAAGGATTAGTATATAAAAAGGGAGGTGGCAACTAGAAAACTAGTAAACAAGGGCATTAACATGTATAGTTTATCTTAAAATGAATTTCAAAAACAAATACCAAAACAGAAGAAATTGGGGATGGGAAGTCAAATCAGGAATGCGTATTTGCATCATTGATCCTGTTTAGGGAAAATTAAAAGCAGATTTGATTGTGAGACAAGGACAATGAAGGCTAAACTATATACTACACTAAATACATAACATCATTTCATATCAGTTTTATTTTTACTTTTTAGTAACTGTTTATTTTTAATTTGGACTGGGACCATTGTGTGTACATGTGGAAAGTTTACACTCTGCCAGTTTTTGAATCAACATTTGTCACTACACTAGGATTTAACTCAAGGAAAAAATAATATGAAGGTGACAATGGGGTGAGCTGAGCAGATAGATTTTGATATATTTTAATCCTGGTGTGGAAGAGGGCTTACCCCTTAGTTCAGATCAAAATAGACATCATGTATACCCATATTGGGGGATTGCTCCTAAATGAACTCCACCCAAGTAACTTCATGAAGTCAAATAAAGATGAGCAGTAGAAAAAGTCCAAGCTATATTTCTTCAAGGAAATGTAAGAAACAAACAAACAGAGGTGGTGTCATTTTTAAAGCCCAAGAACAAATACAGTGGAAAATTTAATAAACACATGTTTAGAAGTCAGGATTACTTGTTGGGAAAACCCACAATGTTTCTAGCAGAACATGATTTTTAAGGATAATAGAAGCAAACAGTAAAAGGAGAAAATATATTGCTACAAGCCTTGTGTCATCTCCCCCATCAGTGCTTTCACATATATAAAAAAGTACTAATATTGAAACTCGTTGTTCTTTCTCATTTTCTTCAGTGCAGTGACATTTTGAGAATGGTAAAACAGTGCAATGCCATCTGACTCCTTCGTCTATTTACAAAGGGAAATGTCATCAAGCATTCAAAATGTCACTACCTACCTGCTGGGATGACGTCATAAAACCATGGCTGTGGAAATTTAGATCCATCTCCCAGCTCCCATTCCAAAATAGGAATGTTTTGTGCAGCAGGGTATAATACAATTATGATAATCTCCTTTTGATAGTCAAATAATATGGAGTGTAATATCTACAAAATGAAGTGAGGGGCAAACAGAACAGGAGGGATTTTCCTAAGAGCACAGATGCGTACTAACATTGTCTGTGGCTTAAGCCAACTATTATTACTGCTGTAAAGACAAATGTGTGCTAACAGTGCCTACCTCCCTAAGCCTTCTTATTACAGTCCCTTTTCAAGGTGTCAGGAGCACATAAACCTACATATGAGTAATCTTTATACTAAGCACACTTCACCTTAATTGCATTGCCTTGTGAAATAATGCAAACATAAGACTCTTGTGTTTGTGTTAGAGATTTTCTCAGGACCAAAGAATAGGGATCCACTTTTTCATAGTGTATAGTATGCTTATATTACAACCTTCCTTCCATTTTATCTCATTTCCAGTTCAAAGTACTGATTCTTTCCAGTAAAAGAGATTCGAGCATATGACTTTTAGATAAACAGTTTGGGAGTTGGTATTCCCAAAGATTTACTAAATAATGGGTCAAAAGCCTACATTGATGAGATCAAGCATAATTTTATGTTCAGAGAGTTATGTTGTTTGGGCACAGAGGGCCAAAGCACATAGCCAGTAAAGAGTGGCCAGAGTATGTTTCAGCCGGAGATATAGCTGGGACTGCACAACCACATGGTCTGCTCCCCAACCGGCCTCTGCTACAGTCCCAGACCAGCACCACAAAGAGCTAGATTATATTTGCTCATTTTTGCTCTGATCTAAAGGACCAGATACCAGCACCGGAGAGGCTTTTGGCAACTTTAGGGTCTCTGTGTTATCTGAATGCCATGCCCCCACAGTGGCCAGAAGATACCTTATTTGGCTCATGTGTTTCTGCCCCCTGCTAGTATTAGCATAGTTAGAGAATTGTGGCATTGTTCAGTCAAATGGGTAACTTTGGGGCTGAACACATGGCCCCTTTTTTGCCTCCACTCCTTGGAGCATCAGACTGGGGCCGCAGCATCTATGCGTTGTGGCCCCAATCCACTGTTTTTCTGGTCCTAAAAGAAGCAGTAAAATGCATCTCCTTTTGAGAGTGGGAAAAGGGCACATTTGCCACCATGGGAGCACTTTTCCTTTTGTCATGCAGCATCTGAACTCTGTGCCAAAGAAGCACCATAATGCCACCCACTGTGCAGCCAAGTGGGCAGCTTGATGGCAGCTTGGGGATGGAGTTGGGGTGTGCAGCAGGCAGCTGCCATGCCCCCAATCCACCCTGACACCGGCCCTTTTGGCTGGTCTGTTTAGCCTCTAAATATACAAGTTCTTGTTTATGTACACTGGAGTCTTACAATACAGTAGTTCTGGACCATTGTGTAAAAACTGGTGCTTTGTGCTGGCCTGAGGCCAATTTTAGGGCTCAGTAGGGCTTGGCGTCCATACATGCCCAACCCTACCATTGGCACCTGTGCACCATCTTGCTGTGGCCCCATCCACATGGGGTGTGGCATTTTGATGCATGGGTGTCTGAGCACTCAAATGACGCTCGCTGGAAGAGGCGTCATGGGTGCTGCATTGTACTTATGACATTTCTTTTTAAAAGCCTCTCTAGGTGGCTTCTTTTTAGGGAGCACGCCGGTGCCACGCCATGTGGCTGGCGCAGCACTGATGAGGGGAAAAAATGGGTGGCATGGAGCCACCTGTCTGGAAGAGGTAAACTACAATACTTCTCCCTGACCTGGTGGTCTGGGGAAAAGGCTTTGCTGGCCTCTCATTGGCTAGACCAGCAATTTAAATGAAAATGGCACACTCCGCAGGACGTTAGAGAGGGAGTGGGGCTTAGCCTGTTTGAGGCTCGTCCACCTAAACCCCCTGTCAGTTGCTTCAAATGCTGACCCACCCTCCTGCCTCAATAGTAGTGTGAGATTAATTCTGGTCGCTTCAGGGCTGGATAGGAATTTTCTCCCCTTTCCAAGGTGCTTTTTTTTTTTTTTTGCCTACCCTACACTGTTAGTTGGGGACTTTTACAGTTGGCTTGGGTGTGGTCATAAATAGGTTTCACACATAGGTGGGGGGGAGATAGAGGTTTTGGTGAACACCTAGGCACCCTTCTAAAGGGTGAAGTTGGGTCTCTGAAATTGAGGTTTACATCTGGCAACTAAACACGAAGAGAAAGAGACTTGCTTTCGGGCTGGCCTGAGATTTAAACCCTCACTTAAGTCTTGCGAGTTAAGTGGGGGAGTCTTGGGTTAGCCTTCCAGATGCAGGCCAGCCGGAGAGCAACCCACTTCTGGATTACCCTTGGGGCTCAGGTGTTTTCACCCTTTTGAAGCTGGGGAATTGGTCTTGGAGCAGACCATCCACCAACAGTTCCTGCACAAGGTCCCCCCCTCCCGGTTTTGCAATTCTTGAAGAAATAAAGTTAAATAAGTTGAGTTAAACAAAGTTGCCCATTTTATAACCCAGTTTGTATCTGGTCCCATTATTCAACGATTTGGTTAGCAATGGGTAATTTCATTTAAAACAGAAACATTGAATAAAAATATTTTTTGCAATTTGCAATTTTGCAATTATCTGGGCTATCTGAAAGATCTTCTTTTAAAAACCTGCTTCAGCTCTAGGATCCTTGAGGAGGAGCTTTTCTCTAACCTACCACCTTGACAGGCACATTTGATAGGATCAGAGGTGATATGACCTTTTTAGTAACTACTCTTGTGTTTTAGGATATCTTTCCTAGGGAGCTAGGGGAAATCCTCCTTGTTGTTGCTCTGTTGGAAAGGTTGCTGTTCCAAGACTATGTAGAAACTCCCTCCTTAGAAAAGTCAAGATTAGTTCCATTATTGCTTTCCTTCCAACATAAGGTGAAAGCATTTCTGTGCTGTCAGCATTTACAAATTTACTCAGGTTGGACTTTTAATGCTGGGTAGTTCTGCTGTTAAGGTTAGTATATAGTCTTTAGTGCTTTTTTTTTTTAAAAAAAGTTTTATTTAAATGTGTTGTTAGGCACCTTAAGTCCCATTATGGGGCACAAGGTTGGATATAAATAAAATAAAATAAAATAAAACTTTCCTATTTCAACAGCTTTTTAGCAACTGACAGCCGATTTTTTAATACTTTACTGCTGCTGTGTGTGTGTGTGTGTGTGTGTGTAGTCTTTTTTATTAACAAACAGTATTCAAATAGTTTTTGTGGGTTTTTCTGGCTATGTCGCCATGTTCTAGAAGAGTTTCTTCCTGATGTTTCACCAGCATCTGTGGCTGGTATCTTCAGTATTCAAATACAAAAAGCAAACAAACATTTGAAGACAAAAAACAAATAATCAATTGACATACATAAAATAACATACATATAACAAACATTTAAAAAACAATCCAAGTATTCTTTCAGACACTAGCAAGTAAAATTAACATAAACTTCTCGGTTGAAATCACCTTATAAGAAGAGTAATATTTTTTCCTCCTCCTCTAAGGCGCTTTACAGACCGCCCAAAAAGGGCGGTCTGCCGGCGCCATCATTTGCTGCATGGAGGAGCCCTAGCGGCCAAACCGCGTGACTCCTCCATGCAACAAAAAAGAAGCTGCAAAATGCAGCTTCTTCTTGTGGCACGGAAATACCATCGCAAAGTACCAATGGCACACTGGTTACGTCATTTCCGCCACGTGACGTGCAGAAGCTAGGCGTCCGCGAGATCAAGATGGCAACACTCGTGTAGAATGGGCGCCGCCATCTTGTACGTGCTCGGCGCATACTAGGGTTAGGGGTGTCCAGAAAGGACGCCCCTTACTAACTCTAGTATGTGACGCGCATGTACTTTTTGCCCATCTGTAACGGGCCTAAGACTCTTTTTTTGAAAACTTCTAAGTCTACTTCTGGTCAACTTCATATAGTTAATAAAAACTTTGCTTTCAGTCGTTCTTGGTTCACTATAAACTAATTATTTATTAAACCATAACTGATGTATACCAATACTTTACTCTATTTCAACACTCTGTTTAAATCATATTTCTAATTGCCTAGGAGGGGCACTGCTACAATAAACACAACACTAAAGTTGGAGGAATGGCCACAACTTTATTAACTCAACATTAAAACAGTGTAGGGTTGGCCCAAAGCATGAGGTCATGATCTGTAAAATTGAACAACACCCCGGTTGATCGATGATCGCAATTTCAGGATGACCTATGGGTTAGGGAACGCAATCTCGCAGGTATGTGAAGTTCTGATTGCCTCTTATAACTTAAGCCCCTAGTCACTAGGTAACGTAATAAAGTAATGGCCCCTGCAATGGCCATAACGTATGCCCTCAATATGCCCGGGTCCAAAGGACTCCCTCTCCAGTGCTCCATAGCCCTGGAAACCACTCTCAGCAGATCATGGCCTGTGCTGCTGCCCCTCAGTTGTGACAAAAAACACACCAATCCGAGGGAGGAGGGTGGGGAGCCGAGCAAAAATAGCCCTGAACGCCGGGCAACAAGGCCTTATATAAGCCACTGCAAAGAGAGAGGGGCCAGGAGCACACTCCTCCCCTCAAGGGTGGCTGACCAATCAGCTCTCTGGAGGACCAGAAACCAGGACCATAGAGAGGTCCTCCAAGCCGCCTAGAGCAGCCAAAACAAGAAGTTCCTCCCCGGCCCCTCAGCCAGCCAGTCAGATTATTTTTTTGCCCCAGCAAAGCATGCTGGGCTTACTGATGCGCCCAGCAAAGCATGCTGGTGCGTACCAGGCCCAGCAGGGCCTCTTCAATTAGCGCAACCTACCAGCGGCAAGGCACTTTGTTGGGGGAGTCCACCAGCTGATCTTTCTCCAGAAGGTAGCAGTTTCTAACATTCAGAATTTATTTCAATATTGATTAGAAGTAATTACCATAGTTTCTTATTAATCACCATTCATTTTCTATTTTTTCCATTGTTCTTTCTTGGATTAAATCTGTTAATTTGTTCAGATTCATCATCTCCCATATTTTAACCATCCATTCTTTGAGATCTGGACTTTTTCCTTTTGCCCAGTATCTAGCATAGGTTATCCTAGCTGATGTTATTAAGTACAGAATTACACACTCATTTTTTTCCTTTCTCCTTGTTAAAGTCTGAAATCATATTCAGCAAATAAAATTCAGTTTTGAATGGGAATTGAAACTGCTTTTGGCAATCAGTTAAAGTCTCGTGCATACCTTTCAAATAATTTGTGGCTAGATTACATTCCCACCACATGTGGCAGAATGTTCCTGAATGCTTTTGGCATTTCCAGCATTGTTCAGATCTTGTTTTATATATAACATTATATATTGAGTTTTGTAGGAGACAAATGCTACCTATGAAGCATTTTCAGATAATTTTTTTTAAGGTCTTGACAGCAAGTGAATCTATTTGTACTCTTGCAGCTTTTTTCCCCAATCTTCTAAATTTATGGATCTTCCTACATTTTGGGACCATTTAATCATGACATGTTTGATTACTTCTTGCTCTAGGTTCCTTTCGTTGAAGGCCTTATAATATTTAGCAATATGATGTCCTCTCTGATCTGTCATAACAATATCCATTTCTGATTTATCCTTTTCAAATCCCTCCACTTTCTTATCTATTTCAAATCTTTTTGTAGTTGTAAGTAAAGGAACCAATTATGTATTATTTCTTCAGCTTCCAGTTGTTATTTGCATTTCATTTTGAATTAGGTATTTCCATCTTTAGGTATTTTTATTTTCAGTAATTCTTGGTATCTTATCCATGACTTATTGTCTCTTTTTGTTCTGGTCATTAAAGCCTCCTGTGGAGAAATCCAAAGTGGTATTTTTCTATAAAAAGTCTTTTTAACTTTCAGCCAAACTTGAAGTAGTGGTCTTCTAATACAATGATGTAAAAAAAAAAATCTTTATTTTCTTTACATTTATTATAATGCATAAAAGCTTGAAATCCAAATCTGATGTTATCTTTCTCCAAACTCAACAATCTCTTTTCCTTCAAATTGATCCAGTCTTCTAGACAACTCATGGAACAAACATAGTAATATTTCTTGACAAGGTTTTCCATGACATTCTTGCAAACAAGCTTGTAAAATGTGGGCTAGACAAAGGAACTGTTAAATGGATCTGTAATTGCTTGACCGGCCGAACCCAAAAGGTGCTCAACAATGGCTCCTTTTCATCCTAGAGAGAAGTGACCAGTGAGATCCCACAGGGTTCTTTCCTGGGCCCAGTGCTATTCAACATCTTTATCAATGACCCGGATGACAGAATTGGGAGCATACTTATCAAATTTGCAGATGATACCAAATTAGGGGGAATAGCTAATACCCCAGAGGACAGGATCAAGATTCAAAATGACCTGAATAGACTAGAAAGCTGGGCCAAAGCTAACAAAATGAAATTCAACATGGAGAAATGTAAGGTATTGCACATAGGGCGGAAAAATAAAATGCACAGATATAGAATGGGTGACACCTGGCTGAATGAAACTACGTGTGAAAGGGATCTAGGAGTCCAAGTAGACCACAAGTTGAACATGAGTGAACAGTGTGATGCGGCAGCTAAAAAGGCCAATGCTATTTTAGGCTGCATCAATAGAAGTATAGTGTCTAGATCAAGAGAAGTAATAGTGCCACGATATTCTGCTTTGGTCAGGCCCCACCTAGAATATTGTGTCCAGTTCTGGGCGCCACAATTCAGAAAGGACATTGAGATACTGGAGCGTGTCCAAAGGAGGGCGACAAAAATGGTGAAGGGTCTGGAAACCATGCCATATGAGGACCGACTTAGGGAGCTGGGTATGTTTAGCCTGGAGAAAAGAAGGTTAAGAGGTGATATGATAACCCTGTTTAAATATTTGAAAGGATGTCATATTGAAGAGGGAGCAAGCTTGTTTTCTGCTGCTCCAGAGAACAGGACCCGGAACAATGGATGCAAGCTGCAGGAAAAGAGATTCCACCTGAACATTAGAAAGAACTTCCTGACAGTAAGGGCTGTTCGACAGTGGAATGCACTTCCTCGGAGGGTAATAGAGTCTCCTTCCTTGGAGGTCTTTAAACAGAGGCTGGATGGCCATCTGTCAGGGATGCTTTGATTTGGATTTCCTGCATGGCAGGGGGTTGGACTGGATGGCCCTAGTGGTCTCTTCCAACTCTATGATTCTATGATTATATGATTCTTTAGGGCTGGTAAGCTCAAGCCTCCTCTTTCTCTTGATTCTATCATATTAGTCCATCTAATTCTTGATTTTTTTACCTTGGCACAGAAATTTTGTTATTTCTTTCTTCCTTGACTCAAAATATTTTTCATTATGAATTATTGGGATATTTTTAAAAAGGTACATTAGTTTTGGAAGGATACTCATTTTGATGAAATATACACTTCCTAGCAGAGATGTCTGTAGTTTGGAGCATTTAATCAGGTCCTTTTGAATTTATTTCCAAATTTTACTATAGTTGTTTTCATAGATGTCTACATTTCTTTTTGTAATGGTTATCCATAAGTATTTCACGATTTTTTCAACTTTAAATCCTGATTTTATTTTTAGTAATTCTTCTTCTTTCTTTGACAAATTCATTGTCAGGACTACCATTTTATCTCGACTGATGTTGTCTTTTAAATGTTATAAATTTCATTTAATAGTAACTATTTGTGTACTTTTTATGTCTTTTTGGTATTGTCTATAATTGTTTTAACAGTCTGAGAAAAACCTAATATAAACAAAATCATCATCATAATCATCATCAACATTTACAAATGCTTCTTTTATGGTTTACATTTTTTAAATCTTCTTGGATGGCAAAATAGTGTTCATTCCTAATAATAAGTCCATCAATGCACAATCATTAATAACAACAGAAGAGAAGATAGGGGATAGTCTCCATTTTGGGGGGTTAGTCGACTATAAAAATAGGGACTTAGGCCCTGAGGTCCAAGCTGATTAACTGATTTTTAGTAATTTTACCTATAACAGCTAAACAAATGCAAACTCCTCGATATTAAGGATCAGAAGAGTATTAAAAAATATTCAGAAATGGTCAAAAACATGTTTTTTGTTTTTGTGAGATACCCTGATTAGAAAAATCATGGACTGATAGGAATTTTTTACAGTTTAGAACTTATTCTTTACAAAATTCACACATCCACACAGCATTTTCTGCCTGTGAATCAGCATTTTTATGTGTCAAAAATTTCAATGCAGAAATCTTTATTCTAGTGCAAGAAAATGATATTTTCTTTTCAGAAAATTCTGTTTTCTGGGCAAGACAACCATGTGTAGATTTTGTGCAGAATAAATACTGGATTGCACAATTTGTATGATTTTTGAAGATTTTCTGGCAGTGGGAAAGAAAAGTGCTGAAATTACGCATTGGCTATCTTTGAGGAAAAAAATTAGTGAAGAATTACTTCCCTACTGGATAGTCATGATTTCAAGTCCTAAAATCTTCACTGAAGCCATATGTTAACAATAGCAGGTTTCTTGAAAACACTTTTGTGTATATGTTGTCTGTGTACACACATATACACAGACACACACATATAGGTCCTGAAAGTTTTTCTGTGAAATTACTTTCAGGTTTCTACTTAATTTTCTGCCAGCATGCAAAATGGACCCATTCCCCAAAGAACCTGAATTCCTATTTCCATACTCAGTAACATATATTCTATATTCAAGGATGAGAAATAAAGCAAGTCGCTATTATCTGTGAATCCTGTGAAGCTAGACTGACAGCTTCATTCAGCACTATTGGGATGGTTGGGGAAATGATACTACTGTCGAAATAAAAGTTATACTGTCTTATGAGTGGTTTTATATAAACATGTGTATTTTTTTTCCAGAATGAAAAGAAAAGTAAGCAATTTGTTTCAATGCAATTCCAGCCATTCTTTTCTAGCACATGGTTCTTCAATCTAAAAATCCTTACATTGGTTTCATGTTTTCATTCAAATGGGTAAGAAATATATGTTGCCAAGGGATTATGAGAAGATACAGAACACCAACAAAATTACATTGCTACCTACTATTTCTAGCAAAATCAAGTTCAGCAATACGCTTGTTTAGGGCTGCACTACTTTTTCTCCCTTTCAGAACTCTATTACTTCCCCAGATATGTATTAACTTTGAAGGGCAGAGAGCAACAGAAAGCAAGGCGTTCTTTACACCTTACAGCAGATTTTCTCATTTCTCAGCCTAAAAAGAAACCCGAAGAAACAATACTAAATTGACTCTCACAACCCTGCATTTTTCCCTCCCACCCCCTTTTCTTCTTTTTCCTTTCAGATAACAATTTTCATAAAACTTAAAATTCACAAGTTAAAAGCAACAATGAAGCAAAAATATATATCTTTTCTGCAATCTCTGACAAATCAGTGGCATCAATGAATGTATCATTCTGAACTCAGAATGGTAATTTTTATCATTTGAAGGGTTTAGATCTAGCAAAATCTTTTAAGTACATCAAACATTAAAATAAAATCTCTTTTCTACCAGTTGAAATACCCAGCTAATAAATCTTTTATATAGAACTTTCAGAGTATATTGCTGTGCCTATCTAATAATAAAAATGTTTCATTCAGGCATATGTTTAGATATGTGTAGGATTGCAGGCTTAAAGGACATATTTCTTGGTCATTTTTACAATGTTTTCCTTACATCTGCCCCCCCCCTCCAGTTAGTTTAGTTTATACCCATTGCATATTAATATAGCCATTTTACATGACAGCAAAATCTGCCATGTCAGTACTTTTGTTTCACAATCCATCTTGTCTTACAGAAGTACTGTGGACAATGAAAGATGCTGTCTGATGGCTAGAATGCAGGTGGCATTGGTCACGAATTAATATAACTCAAGATTGATGAAAAATCTTTGTTGTGCCTATTATGTAGCAGTGAGATTGGCAAACGTGACACCCACAAGAGTTATTCAAAGTAGTGAGGACCCCGTTGAGATCAAGTTCAGAAAGACCAGTAGTGAAACCTTTGTTTACAAACTGACAAATTTGCAAGACACTTTGAGGAGATATCACTGATACACACTCTGATATTGATGTCACAGTTATCACATGCTCTGGGGAAATGTCCAGTGCCCCATCTAGTCAGGTTTTCTGGAATTCGTGTTAATTGTAGCAGTCTGATGAGGTGAGCAAAATGCTTAAAGAAGTCCATCCCACCACATGTGAACTTGACTCTTACTCATGACAAATAGTAAAATGTACCAGAGGTGGATTGATATTTAATGGGACTTGAGCATACATAGATTTTGTTATTCACAGGGGTTCCTGGAAACAAAACCCAGTGGATAACAAGTGTCCAATGTATTTATCTAATTGAAAATTAAGATAGAAATCTTAGCTAAAAAAGTGCATTTCCATGTATAATGGAAGTGAGGAGGTAATTCTTCCTCACTGCTTAGGGAGCCTGGATAGATAATGTTCATTCCAATCTATTTGCTTCTCAGTACTCTACATCTATAACTTCTTGCTGACCTCACTATCTGCATCCCACTCAATTATCTGTCTGAATAGATCTTTCATATGAACTAACACTTTATGTATCTTATATACTGTAGTTAACAAAGCTTATGTAGTAATATGATTTGTTAGTCTTCAAGGTGCCACATGAGACAAAATATATTTAACAGTTGATAGGATGACATGACATTAACACAACACTCCTCATTTATCTCTTATGTCCAACAGACAGATGGCCAACTGACCTAGAAGTTTCTGGAGTTCGCACACTCCATATAGTTTCAACAAATAGAAGCTCACCTGCCAGTATAGCTGTCTACCACATAGGACAAAAGGTGGGACACTAACAGAAAGCAGATTAACTTGTCTGTCCTCTACTTTCTATCCTATATATACACTCTTCCAAGCCGTGAATTCAGCATGGGGGCTACATGAGAGTTGTAATCCAATGAAGGAAACTTTTGGGCTATTTCTCAAATCAAAGATAACCCTTTCATAACCTTTGACTAACATAAGCACACACAGAGAGAGAACAAGAGAGCAATGCACTTAAATGCTGTGTGCTCCACTTGAAGGCCCAGTGCTACACATACTCGATTGGGATTCAAGATGAGGAAGGACATGTGAAGTTCTGAGGCAGAATCTTTTACTCTAGCCCATGGAGAGAAGAATGTTGGTTCTTTGGATGGCCTCACAAAACTGCTTCCACCAGCAGCATTTTTTTAAAATACAGGAAAATTCTTTCCCTTGCCTATCAGCTTGGGATTGCTGATCCTGTGAGCAGAAACTAATCACATATAGTTTATAAACATATTGGCTTCATTTTAAGTACTGGCTAAATACAAACACTCACAAAGGGGTGGGGGGACGTTAAGTGTGATTCTTTCTGAATGTGTTGAAAAATATGTGATCATGTTGGAAAATATGAGAAACAGAAGTGGAACTCTCAGACAGAGGTTTGCAAGACAGAAGCTGAACTACAATTCGTTCCCATAAATAATAATAATAATAATAATAATAATAATAATTATTATTATTATTATTATTATTATTATTATTATTATTATTATTATGTTTATTTATATCCCGCCTTCCTCCCAGTACAGGGACTCAAGATGGCTTAAAAATCTAAAACAGTCCAAGTTAAAACAATATAAATATGCAAAATACATGTTTAAAAAACAAACAATTCAAACAATTAAAAACATTACATTATTAAAATTTAAAGTTTAAAACACTTTAAAACAAACAAACAAAAAACCCAGGATCCATGTAATGAGAAAACCTGGTGGCACAGAAATGTCTTTACCTGCTGCTGGAAGGACAGCAGGGATGGAGCCGTGCTGGCCTCCCTAGGGAGGGAGTTCCAGAGCTTGGGAGAAGCCACTGAAAAGGCCCTTTCTCTTGTTCTCACCCAACACGCCTAAGAGGATAATGAGACATCCCTCCACCACACAGGGTCTTGCAGATAAATGGTTCCTCCCACCTAGTTTTGCTAGACTTTACATGTAGTTTTATTTTTGATAAAAAAGAAGGAATTAATTACAAATAACATATTATTTATGGTAAGTTACTTACAAACCTTCATACCTGAACATACACATATAGGCACATACACATGGAATTATTTATACTCTCCTTCCTGCTCAGAAAAAAATGTATTACATTTCATGGATTATTTGCTTTTATTATAACAAGCTTGTGCATGTTCCATAATATCAGTAACTGTGCATAAAGATATTCAGAATCTGGGACAGGACAGTGATTATAAATTTCAACATAGACATTGGGCTCCCTGTAATACTGTCTTTCCATTCAGAGAAAGCTCTTTGATCTAGTGAAAGCTTCTGCAAAAGAAAGGGATCTTCTGCAGCCCACAAAACACCTAGAGAAGGCATGAACCTACACACATAAAGAAGAATGTCCTGTGACTGAACAAATAAATACTTAATGATCCAGTAACAAAGGACACCAACAATATTTCATAGGGCAAGAATGAAGAACGATCAGCTCCTGAACTGACTGTAGGCTGTAAAGTTCCTCAATCCAGTCAGCGAGCTTCATTCGCTCTTAACTTCAAACAATGATGGGAGATAAGACACAAGACCAGGAAGCTGTTGCATGAAAGTGCCTGGGAGGCAGATTAATTTGGAATAGATGATCTGCCCAGCAAATAGAGCAAAGGGCTGATGCAGTATTCTTTATGTCCTTAAGAAACATGTTACGAACTGGAGTGAAGAAAGATGGGAAACATCTGCTGATCTTAGAAAGAGCAAAGTGGCAATTCAGCCTAGAACAGGAGCTTGGCAGCTCCCACTTATCTGTGACCAAACCTGCAGGATTTTCCCAGTGCCAAGCAAGATGACAGCTATAAAAAGATTAAACTTTGCTAGCAGCAAGATGACACAAAGTACTTATAATTCTTGAAACATACAGGGAGTATCTTCCCTGTTATTCACTGTATGTGCTCAAAGTGAGTCATTTTTAGGTTGGCATGATAAGCTTCAGTGACACAAGAATGGCTCAGTAATATTCAATACTCCACACAGATGACCAAGAAAGAAGGTGTGACATGACTGAAGTGTACCTATCTGTGCGGTCATGTAGAGCCCTCACATTCTGAGAACAATGAATCCTGACCCATTGTAGCATGTTCCTAATATGCCTTACAGTTATTTTGGTAATCTGCAGTTGTCTCTGTCTCACACACTATGTACATTCTTTTAAAAAAAAATCCATGAGAAATTACTAATAAAAGATTACATCCAACATTAGTATTGCTTAGTACTGCTGAAATGTTAGTTACACTGTATCACCCTTCATTTAAATGGGTCAATTATAAGTAAGACCAATGATAGGTTTAGCTCAATATGATTACATACAACAGGTGAAAAACTTCACAGGTATGAAGTGATCAATGTCCCTCATATATACATCTCTAGGATCACCATCCCAAATAATCTTTTCCTTTCTGACTTTAAGGATGCTTATGAAAAGATGATATGCAAATGAAGAATGCATATATCTGTGCCAAGAACCCTAGGATCTGCTGCTGAAGCAGGAGAGAGCCAGACTGTGAAATGCTGTGTCTTAGGGTCCCACAAGTCACTGACAGCATCTGAAATCTATGTGGGGTTCTTTGTAATTAATTTAAATGTTAATTAACTTCATGGAGTACAGAAAAATGTAGGAAAGACAGAGGAGGGGAATGAATATGAAGAGAAAAACCAGGGAGGAAGATATTTGTTAGGTAAAATCTCGGTATCCCCCCTTCCCCCCCCCTTTTCTTTTCTGGGCTTTATGAGGGAAGATTTCTCATATGGTCTGTGCTTCCAGTAGGTTTCAGGGATAACTCCTAGGAGTCCTGAAGATCAATTGTTTTTAACAGTTCCTGCAACTCTAAGGCTATTTTAATCTGTAACCATAGTAGATGGCCTTCAGGGCTATGTCTCCTGCTTACTGCAAATCTAGAACAGAATAAATATTCATTACAGTCACAGACCAGCACATGGCAACTGACCCCAAAGGGCGCTCACCAATGGCTTCTCTCCATCCTGGAGAGAGGTGACTAGTGGAGTACCACAGGGCTCTATACTGGATCCTGTGCTAGTCTACATCTTTATCAATGACTTAGGTAAAGGAATAGAGGGCATGCTTATTAAATTTGCAGATGATACCAAACTGGGAGGGGTTGCTAATTCCCTGGAGGACAGGATTAAAATTCAAAATGGCTTTTATAGATTAGAGGACTGGGCTAACAAGATGAATTTCAACAGGGGAAAATGTAAGTTCTGACACCTAGACAGGGAAAAATTAAATGCACAGATATAGGATGGGAAATACCTGGATAGACAACAGTTCATGTGAAAGAGATCTAGGATTCTTAGTGGACCACAAACTGAGCATGGGTCAGCAGTATGATGCAGCAGTGAAAAAAGCCAAGGTGATTCTTGGCTGCATCAATAGGAATATAGCATCTAGATCAAGGAAAGTGACAGTATCACTGTATTCTGTTTTGGTCAAGCCTTGTCTGAAATATTGTGCCCAATTCTGGGCACTTCAATTCAAGAATGATTGAACATTCACCCTCCCTCCTCTTGGCTAGGGTGAATGCTAGAACATGTCCAGAGAAAGGTGACCAAAATCATGAAAGGTGTTGAAAGTCTTGCCCTATTAGGAGTGGCTTAAATAACTGGAAATGTTTTGCCTAAATTAGGCCACCCAACTTACTGGGCTGGCCTTGTTGCTGGGGCGGACAGTCGCCCCAGTTCTGGGTTGCTGGGACCCCGCCCCACCAGCTTTTGCGAGGGTGGAAGGGTCCACCATTGGCTGCTGGGACAGAAGGAGCAGCCCCTTCTGCTCCTGGGAGCTCAGGACTACAAGTCCCAGCATCCGTCTTGGGCAGAAGTTGCCCCTATTGGCTGGCCTGGACTTCCGGGTCCAGCCTTATTGGTCTGGGGGCAGGGGAGGTGGTGCCTCCGTCCTCTCCTGCTCCCAATAGGCTGTTGGGCCTATTTAAGGCCACGTGGTGCCCTACTCGGTGACATTTTGAGCTCAGCTCTCCCACCCTCCCTCCTCTTGGCTAGGGTGTTTTCTTTTGGGGGCGGCAGCATAGGTCCTGGATCTGGTGGGTGTGATATCCAGGGCTGCGTAGCACTGGAGCGGGAGTCCTTCAGGACTCGGGAGTGCTGAGGAAGTATGAGTGTCCATTGTGGGGACCACATCGAGTCAACATCTCCCAGTGGCTAGTCGCATGTCTGTGTCAGGGCATTTTCCATTGTCCCTATGTCATCCCAAAGCTTGACCGTGAGCAATCTACTTTGTGCATCGACCAGCCAGGGTGTTGATAGATGTTTCCAGATCCGGACCTCATGCTTTGGACCAACCCTACCTTTGTTACTGTTTGATAATAAAGTTGTGGCCTTTTTCCTCCAACTTTGTGTCATTGTGTTTTGGGGTGACTTCCCTCCCACAGCAATGAATTCCAGTTCCCTAAGCTGCTCCTCATAGGACATGATAGTTATGTTTAAATATTTGAAAGGATGTCATATTGAAGAATAGGCTTGTTTTCCACAGTTCCAGAGAACAAGACAAGGAGCAATAGATTCAAACTACAGAAAAACATATTGCCCCTAGATCTCAGGGGAAAAAATAGATTCAAAGTACAGGAAAAGATATTGCACCTAGATTTCAGGAGGAATATCTTGACAGTCAGAGTTGTTCGACAGTGAAATATGCTGCTTTGGAGTCTGGTGGAATCTTCTCCTTTGGAGGTTTAAAACATAACAAGGCTATAGAAACATATTATAAACATTAAAAATAATATGTGGGACACCTTAACCATTTCTTTTCAAAGCAATATTCATTAGGTCTGATCTCTGACACTAGTAATTGCCTGACAAATTTTAACTGTTGCTGCCCAGAACCCAGGAGTAATGTCTGAAAGCAACAGGATAGCATAAAATTGTCTTGTGCATCCTGAATTTATACAATATTGGTGAAATGAGGCTAGTGTGGTTGTCTTTATAGTACAGATATTGAAGTAATACATGCTATATTGTTCTGATACGACCAGACTCACAGGGGCATTGGCTCTCCAGATAAGAAAGAGACAGCTCTATACCCCAATGCCAAACAGTTATGACTATCACAGAATATCACCCAGCAGATTCCATTCCTTATTGCTTTCATAACTGAGAGGTTGCCTTGTCAGATCAGATAGAACCAGGCTTCTTTGACCTGGAAGATACAATAGTTAACAGAGATTCCCCTAATCTGATTCTCAAAAATAAAACAGCAAGTAATTTTAACCCCCAAAAAATTCCACCTGTTGCAAGAATGTATTTGAAAACTGATGTTTTTGGAAGCTATTCACAGTTCATGATTTAATTGGGCTAGAATTCTCACATGGTATTTTTGCACAGAAAACAGCATCTTCTGCATTAAAAAAGCATCTGTGTAGAAATATTTTTATGTGCAGAAAATGCTGCTCTCCGCACAGAAAATTGTGTACTGAGGATTTATTCTGTGTAAATTTTGCACATAGGTCTGTTTTATACACAGAAAACAAAAGTATTTCTGAAATATTATTTTTTGTGAAGTAAATGCCATTTCCTGTGCAGAAAATGCTGTTTTATGAACTAAAATGTTACATGCAAAATTTATGCAGAACATATACAGTGAGACCTTGTTATCTGCTGGCTTTTGGTTTCAGGATCCCTTGTGGATAACAAAATCTGTGTATTTTGTTCACAGTCCCATTAAATATAATGGTAGAGAAAAATGGTGTTACTTATTTGAAATGGAAAATCAAGGTTTGCTATTTGGAATTTATACTTTTTTGGAATATTTTCAAGCCGTGGATGCTTGAATCCATGTATAAAAAATCTGTGGATAAGGAGAGCCGAGTGTACTGAATTGCAAAGATTTTAGTCATTCCTGATGCTTTTTGTCAAGGTTTCCAGACACTAAAGAAACATATTATTTGTCAGTTTAAAAATATTCCATGCACTGTCCCCTGGAAGAAATGAGGCAGTGCATTATTAGTTCAGGAGTGTAGTTGCATGCAACCTAGAATTATAGCAGGAGAAAGTGTACTGTTTGGACGTTTATTTGATCCAGCCGGAAGATCATTAATCGGCTTCATCATACACACTATTACAAAAAGTACACTTTATCATTTCCCCATGCCTGGGTCTCACCTGAAGAAAGAAAGAACCTGAAGATTTGTCATCCATTCATTTGAGACCTACAATGCGCACATATACTTTTTTTCTCATAAATATCCAAATATGAAGAAAATAAGAGCTTGTACTAATTTGCTGCAAAATATGTAAATTTAAGTCTTCTGGAAGTCTACATTACCTGCAATCATTTGAAGAAGTATAATTGTTGAAAAATAAAATAAAAATGCCCCACACATTAATATATAGAAGGAACTTAATCTGTAGATGATTCAATTTTGAAACATTTCTTATGTTTGGTTTGAAGGCGTTGCCCCCCCACATGTAATCTGCAAAACAGAGTCCTGTAATTACACAGAAGCTGTCAAAAGACCATTAAAAATGTTTAAGCAATAACATATTATCTATCATAACATGATTTCTCTGTGCCTCTGCTTAACAATAGGCTGAATCTACACAGATAATCTAGAAATTACTGATGATTTCATTTCTATCAGTAAGACTGCAGAACCATTATGATACACAGTTGGCAGTGTGTGGACTCAGAAGATCTTTAAAGAAGACCCTGAAATAACATTTGCTTTCAAGGACCATGAATCATATTATTTTTGAAATGGAATCCGTTTTGCATTCCATTTGGAAAAAGTAAGGTTTTCACTAATGCAATAAATTCATTAGTAAACACATACTAAGATCCAGCTTGAGGATTATGACTAAAGTCATGATGTGTGGCATTTTATCTTGCAGGATGATTTGCCACATAAGATTCCTTCATATCCAGGAAACCTTGGACTTTATCGCACAGGGCTCCTGGGATGTGACAAGAACGGTCCCAAAGGAGCCAGGAGGAGCGCATTTTACTGAGTCCCTCACTCATTCTGTTCTCTGCCCTTCTGCTCCCACTCTGTTCCAGAGAGGAGGAAATTTTTGAGAACTGTTTTGAACAGTTTTCAAAAATCTCCTCCTCTGGAACGGATGGAGAACAGATGGGGAACAGAACGGAAGGAGTGAGGGACTTGTGTGTGTGATAAAATGTGTCCCCCAACTCACCCCTCACTCATTCCAGGCACCTTCCGTTCCGTTCTGAGAGTGGTCCCTGGGAGCCCTGTGCAATAAAGTTCCAAGATTTGAATTTTATCCTGATTATTTGCAAGTTATGCTGATTGTATCCATCTTTTTCACAAACATGATTTTTTTTAAAAAAAAGAAGTCTTTAGATATTTCAAACATTGCCTGGATTTGCTTTGTAGTTATTGCTCATTTTTACTATTCATATGAAGGTTGTTAATGTGGATTCTCTGTTGTATTTATGGTGATATTTTCTCTATCTTGTACATTGCCCTGGAATCCATTTGGATGGCAAAAGGTAGAGAAACATTTGAGGTAAATAATTTCCAAATACAACTCATTTGCAAAGAAGCCATTGAAACTTATGGATTCTGCATAAACTTTAGTGCTTGATATAAGTTGCCTGTGAAGCAAAAGCAAGGATCTATATTCTCCTTTGTTTCATTTTATCCGCTTTCCCTCAGTGACAAGATATTTTCTAGCACTCTTAAGAAGAATGTTTGCATTTGTGAAAATAAGGTTTTGTGCAAATCATAAAAGATATTTCTGCACAATGAGGGATTCTTGTCTTGTTGCATGGACTTTTCCAAATCAGAAACATTTGATGAGGTATTTGCATCTTTTATGACTCAGAAACATTTGTTCGGTTGTTTGGATTTTCTTTTTGTCAAGCAGTGTTTCTGCTTGTTTAGTGTTATATGATTCACTTCACTAAAGTTTTTAGTTGTACCTAGATATGTTATGTGCAAGTTATCAATCTATAAATAAATTAAAACAAAAACAAAATTACTCCATGCCATCTTGTTGCTCTGGAACAAAGGTTTTTCATGGAGACTTGTGATTTCTTGGTAGGCAGTCTTGGTGTATGAGACAGCCTCTTTAGTCAAGAATGCTTGCCAATATTCTTCAAATCCCTAATCAGAAGTATCACTTGAAGTAGACAGATGATCCTTCAGCTTCAAATGGTTACAGGAAGGTGTTTATCATCTCTTCACCATTCTGATGTTTAGACAGCTACATTCAGCTGTGATGAGGGGACTGATAGGCTACATCCAATATTATATAGAATGACTATCTACTAATGTAATGATACTTTTGTCTTCTCCTCCCTTGAAGTCACAAAAATCTGCCCTTGTGTTTTGGAAAACATGAAAGGAGTTTTATGAGAAAGCTCAAGGAGTGTTTCTTGCACTTGTTAATGTCTCTTCTGATAGCAGGTTAGCATCGCATCTAAGCCAATGAGAGATGAAATATTTCCACTTCTTTCTCAGTTTTCCTATCTATTGGTTGCCCTGCTCAAATTAACATCAATTGCCATGTCCAAAATTCAGATAAAATCACCCTATAGCCTTTTCATATTTTTCCCTCAAAGACACACAAAAGTGGGATTACAAGAGGTCATATAATGCAACCTCCAACCTGTGTAGGAGGGGAGCAGTGTAGGAGGGCCCATCTTTGTTGGTCTTTATGGCAGACAGGCCAGAGGTTGCTGTGTCAGCAGCAAGGTGCCACAATGATGGGAGGGGGTTCAAAGTCAATGGCTATATAAGTTCTGACTGTTTCAGGTACACTCTTTGATCTTAAATGTCTTTCACCTTCTCACCTCTGATACAATGTCAGTGTTGTTGGTCGCTTTGGGGCCCAGGCAGAAATGTTCTTTTTGCTTGTTTTTTTCCCCCTTTTTCTCTCTCCCCTCCTTTCCTCCTGCCCCAGCCCCCGTTCTATGGAGATTATCACACAAGGCTATTTACACTTTAATAGTGCTATTCTAACATTCTTTAGCAAGAACGATACAATGCAAAATTGCAACGCTTACTTTCACGTGGTGTTGCAATAACAAGGCATTAATGATTCATGAAATGTAAAATAGCATGTTTACATTTTGCAAGTTGAAAGAAGAAGTTGTGATTGGAGAGACAAAAATGGGTAATCTCTCACTACTAAGGAACTCTCCTGTGACGATTCTCCCAAACTGCACACTGGGGGACTGGGGGATTCAATTTATTTCTGGGAGGGTTAATGATGGATTTTCAATAGTGCTATTGAAATGTGATTGCCTTTCACATGTTTGCGATAGCACTAATGAAGCACTATTAGCAAACATTTAACAATTTTTTAAATCGTTAATGAGAAGTTGCACTAGCATGATGCTTCGATGATGGGACAAGTACGATATATGCATGATGTCATGTGAAAATGTTCCTGCAATCACACAAACATGATGAGAGCATAATGCTTTTCTCTCATTTCTTATCCTCATGTGATAATCTCCTAAATCTTGGGGACTTTGATGATTGGCTACAGCTTGTATCTATACATAGGCTGTCACTAGGCAGATAGAAAGGGTAAAATATTAGCTTAATTGTATATTTTGACACCCTTTGAGATGCAGGGTTTGGAACTGCCTCTTTAGGTCCTGTGGGTAAGGAGTCTAACCTTGAGGTGGACAGGCTCAACTCAGATTATACTTCATCTTATCCTTGACTCATAATCACAAACAACTGAACTATCTTCACTAAAGTGTGTCTCAGAGCACAGAGACAGGTGGGTGGTGAGAGGAATCTCCCTATATGCCAGCCTGGGACTGGGATATTGTGGCTCACTGCTTAAAACATTGACTCTGACCATTGCAAGATCTGCAGGTCGAGACCCAAGCTCTATGTGATTGAGTGATCTCCCTTCACTAGTACCATCTTCTATCAATCTAGCAGTCTGAAAGCATGTAAAAGGGCAAGTAAATAAAAAGGTACCACTTTGGTGGGAAGGTGGCAGCATTATGTGCAGTCATGCTGGCCACATAATCACAGAGCCATCTTTGACAACGCTGGCTCTTTGGCTTATTTATGGAGATGAGCACTGCCCCCTACAGTCGGTAATGACTAGACAATCTTGTCAAGACAAAACCTTTACCTTTCACAGTACCTGATGCCAGTAAGAGATATGCCACACACATGTCTTGCAGGA
Source organism: Sceloporus undulatus (assembly GCF_019175285.1). Taxonomy (NCBI): domain Eukaryota; kingdom Metazoa; phylum Chordata; class Lepidosauria; order Squamata; family Phrynosomatidae; genus Sceloporus; species Sceloporus undulatus. The sequence continues at coordinate 153,420,720 of NC_056526.1, forward strand.
CTTCAGAACAGAGAAAAATATTGATTACACTACCATAATCAGACTTTGAGGTGGCAATTATTTCCAGAAATTCAATGTACAATGTATTGTTATTATTATTAAACTCTTGATTTAAGCATTGAGTTAGTTTAATGCTAGCCTTAGAACAATAAATCACACAATACATAGCAATCATATGCAGTGATTTGAAGCTCATTATTTTTTGTCCAGAATTCATCCTGCTGTTCTTAGAAACTGAAAAGCATGTCAGAACCAGGCTTTTTAATTAGCTGCAAAGCCAAGTGATGTTGAGCATTTACCTAATCATTTTGAAGCTGCTTGCTGTCCTTCAGTCTAATAGGTTGAGAGATTACCCCCTTCCAATTACCCCCTTCCAATATAAATGGTATGAAAGGAAAGGACAATTGGTGTGGCTTTGGTATCACTTTCATCCCAAATTGGAACTCATTAGAATGCCCCATGATCCCTGGACTCAGGAAGATCAGACTTAACTTTTTAAAACTTTATTTCCAAGTAGGTAGTCATTCTTACAGCTCTTGGTGAAAAGTGCTTCTAATGTTTGAACTTGTTCAACCTTTGCTGTACAAAGGAAAGTGGAGGTAGCAATTTTAAATAAAAGAAAGAAAGAAGTACTGTAATAGGAGGACTTTTCTTGACCAAAATGATATTACTTTAGATCTGCTTATGTCACACATTTTCATAGCCTGAATCCCAATGAACAATTTTTAGATATATGCATTTTTATATGTGCAGTGATGCCTGACATTATCACAATTTGATTTTTTTTTCAGTCCAAGTGTTTCTTATGAGATCAAATGTATTGTTTCAACTATCATTTTTTCTCATGTATATCCAGAAACAAGGAAGACCTCCAGTCATACACACACACACACACACACACACACACACACACACACACACATATATATATATATGCAAGTCCACAAATTAAATCAGATAAATTTCTTTTATAGTCATATAGTTATAGTTGAGCCAGAATACTAAGTGGGGCAGTTTTCCCTGAGCAAATACTTTTCACCCTATATTAGGAAGTACAGTCACATGAATGTCTCAGTCCTGTAATTTTCAAAAGAATCAAGTGTTAAAAATTATTATTAATAATATTTTTATTAGCCATATTATTTAGCCATATTTCTTTGCAGTTTAATAAGAAATTTGCTTGGTTCTGTCTAGAACTCCCATTAAATTTCACCTAAGGTGACATTTTAATTTAAGAGGTTACTATCTGTACACAATTTTGGATAGCTTTGAGATAAGCTTGTGATGATTTCTAAAACTCTGCATTGTCCAGGATTCCAGGATGAGGTCAGATGTGAGTTAGATTTTTGTGGGTTTTAAGGCTATGTGGCCATGTTCTAGAAGAGTTTATTCCTGGTGTTTCGCCAGCATCTGTGGCTGGCATCTTCAGAGAATGCTGGCATAGAAGAGAGTGGGGTATATACTGTGTGATCCTAGGTAGGGAAGAGTAATTTCCATGTTAATCTGTGTATTGTTCTGTTGTTGAATGACAAGGCCTCTTGCCATTCGACAACAGAACAATAAACAGATTAACATAGAAATCACTCCTCCCTATCCTGGGTCACCCTGGAAGGAAGCTTGCCATTCTTGGATGTCCTGGTCATCCGCAAACTGAACCAATGTTTGCAGCACACAGTATACAGAAAACCTGCACACACTGACAGATACCTGCACACGAACTCCAACCATCACCCAGGACAAAAAAGAAGCATAATAAAAACATTGGTAGACTGGGCAAAACAGATTTGTGAACCCAACTTCTTGGAAGATGAATTAAAGCACCTAGACTTAGCCCTACAGGCTGATGGTTATTCCAGCTCAGACATCAGAAGGGCTGTCAGACCCAGAAAAACCAAGAGGAGTAAAGACAAACAACCACCCAAAAGGAAGGTATTTTTACCATACATCAAAAGAGTCATAGACAGAATAAGGAAACTGGTAAGTAAATACAACCTCCAAATGGTTTACAAACCAACCAACCAAGAAAATCTTGCAAATGCTGTACTCAGTGAAGGACAGGAGAGATCCTCTCACAGACACAGGAGCTTACTGCATACCATGCAGCTGCAAAAATCTATAAAGGGACCACCTTGATGTCACTTTCCCAGATTTCCAATGAGATCTGGTAGGACAAAGTGAAGGCCCTTCCATGAAAATATTAAAACTTCATAAAGTCTGTAAGGCTGCAACCACCTCTTCTTCCCTAATTACATCTATAGACAGTAATATGTACTTAAAGACCAAGTCCTGAATCTTTCTGTGAGTCTTGTCTTGAACTGACCTTTTCAGTCAGTGTTATTTATCAATGTGTTAACTTATTTTTCAACAGTTATTCTATGGGTTGACTTTAATTGGGACTAACAAATAGAATTCAGGTTTAGGTCTTCATCTTTCATACTCTCCCTTTGCCTAATTTTATAATGTCTTGCCCAGTAGAGAGAACAAAAAACACACACAAACATTAGTGTTGTTTGAGTTGGCATAATCCACAATATGGATTTCATCTTTTCTGTATTGATCAACCTAACTGCTTCTGATTATTATTATCTTTTTTCTAAAAAAAATTTCTGATTTGGGATTCCCAGGATTATTTCAGCTGAATCTGCTGTTGAATCAGTTGTTAAGTGAATCAGATTTTGAGGCACATGTGGTGACTACCATTAGGCGAAATAGTGAAGGGAATTTGACAGCAGGAATAGGGTTTGATATTTATTTTCATTTAATTTTAACCAGTTTAATGTTCAATATTTAAATATTAATAATTATTTTTTCATATTTTAATTGATTCTATGTGTGTTTATATGTGTGTGTATATGTAGCTGTATGTATATATGTATAATACTTTTAAAATAAGTGTGTGTGTATGTGTGTATATTACAAATATGTATAAAGAATTTAGGCAAAATCAATAAAATGCTTCAAAGAACTGCCTTCACTATAGAAAGGAATTGTCTAGGAAATGCTTACATTATAAATTGTTGTATTTTTTATTATTTTTTGCACGATATTAAGATTGTGACATATTTGATTTATCCTCCACTGTACTTCAAATCTCCAAAGTACAGTTCATCTGTCTGATGGGCTGTCATCTATGGCAATTCATGTCCCCATAATGTAGTCTCTAAGGCTTCATAGAATTCTTTACATTCAACTGTATTAAGTGAAGTTACAAACGTCTCTCTGGTGCCGATTTTGTTGTCACTAGAGAGACATTTAAGATCATATGACCTACTTTCTATCTTGCTTGTCTCCTTTCTCTTATATATAAATCCACATCTTTTCATTAGATTTTCTAAGAGAAACCTTATTTAAAAGAATATTTTCTGAATTTCACATTTCACTACTTTAGTACAGAGGTTTCATATTCACTGTTTATTTTGAAGCAAAGGAACTATGATAATTATTCCTATCTCTATCAGATTAGAATTCTTCCTCTTTTCTTCAGAATGACAACATGCAATCCTTTGGAAGTCCATTAATACAAGCATTCACAATCTTGTTCTGTTACACAACATTATCACTATCACCATTGACATTCAAATACTGTTTCTGGATTGTTAAAAGGTTTGTTCTTCCTAAAGTGGCCATATATAGGCACTGAGGATCAAAGAACACAGAAAGGTATACTCTGTGCTAGTTTGTATGTTACTTTATGAACATTTAGAAACACGTTGATAGAATTTACAATTTATTTGAATCCAAACTTTGCATGTCTCTTTTCAGAGCATTGAACTCTGTCATCTTTCCAGTCTGCTGTTAATATACTAAATGTGATCGTATTGACTCAGGTCATAGGGAAGTCTAGAAAATTGAAAAAGGAGCTTGTCAGTTCTTGGGGCTCTGGGTTCCCAATGGACAAAGATGTTTTGGATTCTTAAGCCAGTAGCATTCAGCAGAAAATGAAAACCAAAAAGAGACTTTGAAGATTATCACAAGGGGGACAGGATAAGGATGGGATTGCCCTCATCCTTATCCCATCCACGACCCAAGTGAAAGTGATTGTGCAAATCACTTTCATGCTGCAGATAGCTGAAAAGTGCTTTTAGCCATCATGATATAAAGATTGCAAACGGTGGCTGAAAGCACTTTCAGCTGGTGTCTGAAAGCATTTTTCAGCTGGCTGCAGTGTGAAAGTGATTTGTGCTATAACTCTCACTTGCGCTTCTCTGCCGGGTCAAGTGTGAGTCAACTGAGGTCTTTGGCAAAAGCTGGGAGAGAGCTTGAATAAGAGGATCTTCAACACCATATTATGCAACACACACACACACACACCTTGCTCCAATAGAATTTTGCTTATTACTGTCAGATTATGTGCACATTTTTCCAGGTTGTTGTTGTTCAGCCAAAAAGTCCTGAAAACTTGGGAATTCTACATGTTCAGCTAAAATCTTAAAGTATATACAGCCATCCCACTTTTCTATAGGAAGGTAGAAACATTGCTATAATTCACATGGGAATTTCATTATCACTATGGAGGCTCCTTTAAATATAAGCCAGATTGAATTAATACAGCAATTTCCACCTTTCATGTCTTCATGTTAAAATGTTGGCTGTGTATGCTCCTATTATAACATGATTCTGTAAGGAGAAATGGGTGAGATGTATGGTATAGAAACAAATAGCCTTGTTCTTTCCTCTTTCATTCCTGCCCTCCACCTGCTGCACCACAGTCTGTGAAAGTTGAAATCTATGTGCAATTTATGTAGCAATTTTATGGAAATGATGTGTTCCCGCCCACCATCAACTCTAAAACAAAAGATCATAATTGCAGCCCTTTAGAATTTGTGCATATAGCAATCATCAGCGTAAATTATAACCTAGATGTCAGCTTTCCCTTAAGATGTTAACAGTTGCCCATAATACTTAGCATTGTGTTTCTCAGGGAGTGTGAGTGATTTGGTGCTATTGTGTGAAATTTGACATGGTTAATGCAATTTAAAAGTAAGTTAACCGAATTAACCTTCTTCTCCAGGGCCATGTCAAAGTAAAGAACATATTCTTCCCTGCAAAACAAGCAATTTGGGGAGCATATACTTTCTCCTCCTGTATAATTCCCAGTAGTCTTAGTGTAGGATGTTACGCAAAAAGCAGGAACTTTATATTACTTTAACACAAGTGAGCATATAGTAAATACTACTCTGCCCAGCACCACTTTCAGTTTTTACTGTCTCCCTCTCTCTGTGTGTATTTTCTTCCTAACTCCTTCTTCTGAACAATGCTGTTTGAGTGGGTGTATTTGTACTTCACAGTTATATCCATTTCATATCATTTTAACTGCCATAGCTCTGGCCTAAGAAAGCCTAGTACTTACAGTTTGGTGGATACTTAGAATTTCTTGTTAAAGAGCTATGGTGTATTTCCCTAAAATACACAGGCTAGGATTCCTTATACAGTAAATAAAGGTAAAGGTAGTCTCTTGACATGAATGTAATCGACTGTAAGGGGGGGGGGGCTCATTGCCATTTCTAAGCCAAAGACTGCTCTGGTGGTCATGTGGCCAGCATGACTACACCAAATGATGTTACCTTCCCATTGAAGTGGTACCTATTTATCTATCAGGACTAGCCTGAAGGAAGGAAACTCCACCCTCCATAACTGCCATCCGCCGGCCTGAGAAGGAATTCACCAGGCAGGTCCAGCTCCGTCAGGACTAGCCTGGAAGAAGAGACTCCACCCTCCATAACTGCTATCTGCCGGCCTGAGAGGGAGTTCACCAGGCAGGTCCAGCTTCATCAGGACTAGCCTGAAGGAATAAGACTCTGCCCTCCATAACTGCCATCTGCCGGCCTGAGAGGGAGTTCACCAGGCAGGTCCAGCTTCATCAGGACTAGCCTGAAGGAAGGAGACTCCGCCCTCCATAACTGCTATCTGCCGGCCTGAGAGAGAGTTCACCAGGCAGGTCCAGCTTCATCAGGACTAGCCTGAAGGAAGGAGACTCCACCCTCCATAACTGCCATCCGCCAGCCTGAGAGGGAGTTCATCAGGCAGGTCCAGCTCCATCAGGGCTAGCCTGGAAGAAGGAAGAGCCCTCCCTTCAATCCATCTGCCTTGGACCTTACCTCCTTTCCCTCCACCATTCCCTTCTCCTTTTGTTTTGTGTCTTTTAGATTGTAAACCTGATTAAAAATAGTAATTGTAAGCCGCTCTGAGAGCCATTAGGGCTGAAGGGTGGGGTATAAATACCTAAATAAATAAATACTTGCATTTGCATGCTTTCGAACTGCTAGGTGGGCAGAAGCTGGGACTAATGATGGGAGCTTACCCCATCATGTGGCACTGAGACCTCAAACTGCCAATCCTCTGACCTTGCAGTCAATAGAGTCAGCATCTTAACCACTTCGGATTCCTTAGGCATGATAATTAATATGGTATGAAACTGGTAGAACAGTGTATGAAGATACACCTTCGGAATAGTACCTTTTGATTGTTTTTAAAGAAAACCTGCAGATTTGTGTGTCCTTGATGGGACAGCATGTTTCCACATGCACATTTCACAGTTGTTTGTTCAACTCAAGAAAACCACAGTTCATTATAGGCATATTTATGCTAAGGTGCTGAGATTTTTCAGATAGTACAGGTGAATTTAAGGTTTGTGAAATGGAGGTGGGATGGTCAATAGATGTGAATCCCTCTCTCCAGCTGCATTGAGGGACTTGGGTGGCCTTTGGGTTCGTATCTGCTCCTCATATTATGAAGTTTTGCTATTTAATGCTGCTTCCCTTACAGCTTTCTTGGGAGCTTTAATATTTGTGAGTTAGTGATGGCCACCAGAGGGTAGGGGGGACATCTCTCATAAGGCACTTGAATTGAGGAATGTTCAGTTGCTTAAATGGCAGGCAGTCCTTACTATTCATTCCTCTAAATCTAAGATACGCCATAGGAGAACTGAGACAACTCTGCAATTGGGTCCCTGCACTGATAGGGCATTATGTTATATATTGGCATGGCATGATATTTTGTAGGTTAGGGGCTCTTAGGCTGGCCCTTTATTCTGCAGACAAATAGTTCTCCTCTCATGAGATATCAATTTTGGGTGATTACTGCTAAGACAGAATCTGGTATAGGCCTGAGTGGGGTTTGATTTTGGACTCATTCTTTTAATATAATAGAGTTCTGTGTTGTCCCCCATGTTGTTTAACATATACATGAAACTGCTGGGAGAGGTTTTCCAGAGTTTTGGGGTGCAGTGTTATCAATATGCCGATGACACTCAACTCTACTACTCCTTCCCACCTCAATCCAAGGAGGCTGTCCTGGTCCTGAACCACTGTCTGTCTTCAGTAATGAACTGGATGAGGGCAAACAAATTGAAACTTAATCCAGACAAGACAGAGGTGCTTCTGGTCAGTCATTAGGCAGATCAGGGAATAGGGATCCAGCCTGTTTTAGATGGGGTCACACTCCCCCTGAAGACACAGGTTCACAGTTTGGGGGTACTTTCGGACTCAGCTTTGAACCTGAAGGCCCAGGTCTCTGCTGTGACCAGGAGTGCATTTGCACATTTAAAACTTGTGCACCAACTGCGCCCATTCCTTGAGAAGCCAGATCTGGCCACATTGGTACATGCCTTGGTTACATCCCGTTTGGACTACTGTAATGGGCTTTACATAGGGCTGCCTTTGAAAAGTGTTTGGAAAATTCAACTGTTCAAAGAGCTGCTGCCAGGCTGTTAACAGGTACAGATTACAGAGACCATACAACACTCCTGTTGAAACAACTTCGTTGGCTGCCAGTTTGTTTCTGAGCACAATTCAAGGTGCTGGTTGTTACCTACAAAGCCCTACATGGCTCAGGTCCAGACTATTTGGCAGACTGTTTTTCCTGGTATGAACCAGCTCGGACTATAAGATAAGGTTGGTGGGGACACAAGACAGGGCCTTCTCGATGGCTGCCCCTAGACTCTGGAGATCAGAACGGCTCCTTCCTTGATGGCCTTCCACCGGCAGGTGAAGACCTACCTGTTCACACAGACATTTAAGGAATTGCTATAAGGACAGGCTGGGATGTTAGACCAGTTTAAAAATTCTTTTTAATGTACGTTTTTTAAATGATTTTAATTATACTGTTTTTTAATACCATGAAGTCGCTCTGAGTCCCAGTCCTGGGAAAAGAGTGGGATATAAAAAAAAAACAAAAAACAAATAAGAACTGACTCAGTAGCTTCCACAATGGGTATGGATATGGGCTCCATTCAGATGCTGGGGTGATGGAGATCTTTAGCTTCTAAGGGGTATATTAATGGTTTAAGTGTTTAAATTGCTTGTTAACTAATCTTGTTGTGTTGCAGATTATAGGTTAGAACCTAATTTAGAGAGGTTCTGTGTATTGATATGTGAACATAGTGTATTGATATGTGGACATTGGGCAACATGATAGGCATAGACATGCTATTTTAGTCATAGCTGGGCCTGACTGACCAAGCTATAGTCAAGTGACTGAGGAAGAGGAGACTGCAATAGCATGGTTTGCTTCCTTTGTTGTTTGGGAAGCACAGGTAGTCTCTACAGCACATTCTGGTCATTCACATTGGGATTAATAATCTTTCTTTGCTGAATGGAAAAGCCCTGAGTATCCAAGCCTCCAGATGATCTCTCCCAGTGGCTTCATGTAGATGTTGAAAAGCATCGGGGACAGGATGGCACCTTGAGGGATGCCACAATTAAGCTCCTTTCTTGCCAAGCAACTGTCTCCAAGCACCACCCTCTGGAATCTGCCCGAGAGGAAGGAACGGAACCACTGGAGCACAGTGCTCCTACTCCTAACCTTCTCAGGCAATTCAAGAGGATGTCATGAACTATAGATCATCAGCCACATCAACCATGGCAGTCGCAACTCGAAATCCCATCCTAAAGCCAGTTTGAAATGGATCTAGATAATCAGTTTCATCCAAGACAGCTTGGAGTTGAAGAGCAACCGCTCTCTCGATCACCTTGCTCAGAAATGGCAGTAAAGAGACTGGCCTGTAATTCTTCATATCCAGGGGGTCAAGGGAGGGTTTTTTCAGGAGCAGCCTAACTGTTGCTTCCTTCAAACAAGATGGAACGTGACCCTCTCTAAGGGATGCATTGATGATGTCCTTTAAGAACACCCTCAAGGCGTCTCCCCCCTGGACAGCCAGCCACGAAGGGCAATGGTCGAGAGGGCAAGTTGTTTTCCGCACTCTACCAAGGAGCTTGTCCATGTCATCAGTACTTACAGATTGGAATTGATCCAGTATAACCACATCAGCAGAGTTGCTGGACACCTCATCAGGTGATTCTGTTGTAACTCTAGCATCCAAGTCGACTCTTATCTGAGAGATTTTATCTGCAAAGTAGTTGTTAAATGCATCACAGCAGGCCGTTGTCGGGTTAAGTAAAGGGTTCTGCACAGGTGGAATCTGTGGCCGGTTACATACCGGCAGTTGGGATGTCCGGAGGACGTCTCATTTTAAAAAAGGGGTGTCTCTTCTAGATGCCCCTGAGTCTAGTACGGACTGTGTCCGTACAATATGGCGCCGGCCCTTCTACATGGCCGGCGCCATATTGACGTATCGGACGCTGAGCGTCCGAACGTCGCGCGGCCCTAATGACGTCACGAATGAGCCCTTGGCGCTTCGCGACGTCATCAGTGCGCTGCAGAAAGAAGCTCCGAAATGGAGCTTCTTTTTTGCTCCGCGCGGGAGCCGTGTGGTTTGGCTGCTGCAGCTCCCGCGTGGAGCAAATGGCGCTGGCGGAGGACCGCCGCAAAGTGGCGGTTTGTATCCCACCCATGTCAATAATGAAGGGTTTGCTGAAAAGGAAAACCTTGATTAACTAAGCAGTCCATTACTTTCAAATGATTCAAGTTGGATGGCCTTGTGTGCATATACTACCCTTTCTCTTCAACAGGTTTGGTAGGGTATGCATAATCCATGTTGTCTGGGTAGGGCCAGAGACAAGAGAGAAGTTAAGAAAACATGGACAGCACCCTGCAGAGAGCCAGGAGATCCCACAGACCCTCTGGGAATGAACTAGAGGGACTTTGCTATTTAGCAACTGCAAAGCCCATCTGCCACCACTTCCTTCATCCAGGGGCTCCTGCACACCACAGAGGAAGCTGCCTCTTCACAGGACTGAAGAGCTGCCTTGGGTTAGCCTCATGGGGTTGCTGAGGAGTGACTGGAGGGTGAAGGCCTGTCTCCGAGCTGCATCTTTGACAAGCAGGGAAATTAACTAACCAGTCCTGTGGGAAGGAGAGATGTACAGCTAATGAAAGGAGAGAGGTAAGGCTATTCAGGGAGCAGCCACTGAAGTTATACAGGGGACAGGAAGATATGGAAATGGGAGACAGTTCCACCATCAGAGGGGCCATCCCAAATAATCTGGATAGCTAAGGCAGCTATACCTCCAGGTTGAAAACGTTACTGCTGAATGCCAGGTCAGTGATATTCACCAGAGGAAAGGGATCTGGTGGAGACCTACAGAATCATTTTCCCCCACACCAGGTAGCTCCCTTCTGTTGTTATCAAATAATTTAACATTTAAATAGTTTAATAGGTCAATAAAGTGGTCTGTATTTAACCCAAGGTCTTGTCTCTGGTCTCTTTGTTCTCATTGTGGGCCAGTAAGTGATTTTTGTGTATTTATAGTACCAAGAAACCCCCATGATAGGTTTGCCTTACGGTTGCCATAAGTTGGAAACAACTTGAAGGCACACAGGAACAACAGTGCCAAATTCTTTGCCACTTAGATGGCCCTGGAAATTTATAGCAATCTTTAAACAAATCTTGCTAAGAAAACCCTGTGATTGGTTCACCTTAGGGAAGCCATAAGTCAGAAATGACTTGAAGGCCCCAAACAACAACATAAATATATTTCACTAAATGGAGCAAACATTAGGTTAGGCTTGGGTTATATCTTTAGTAAGTTCTAGCCTTGTGAATAAATTTCTGAAAACTGTGCTATAAACTTGGTATGAATAATTTTTAGATTGTTAGTGAATACTATGTGTTTGCTGACATTGTATCATCTCTGCATCATCAATCAGTGGTGCAGGATGAGAAGCATTTGGCACTGAGAACAAGGTCAATACTGAATCTATTTCCCTTAAGATTTTGTTTGCCCTTGCCTGTTTATTCACTTCATTCATTTCTGTGTTCACTGTCACTCCCACAATTTATTACAAGTACCACTTCAGGAATTTTAAGTGAGCAGGCCAATCAGCAAACCCAGATTTAAGAAAAGCTAGTAGGCTTTGTTTGTGGTATCCTATACATTTCTAGTGGCCTATAGGGAAAACACACAGGGTAGGGTCTTTTTGGTGACATCACATTGACTCTGAAAAACCCTTATGGTTATTATTATTATTATTATTATTATTATTATTATTATTATTATTATTATTAGTATTTATACCCCACTCTTCAGCCAAAAGGCTATCAGAGCGGCTT
>NC_056526.1:153432178-153451799 GCF_019175285.1 Sceloporus undulatus
ACATTATTTTAAATTAGACATTTCCCTGCAGTATTGTCACTACTGTATTTTGCCAACTAAAAATGCCTTTAAACAAATTATTTGTTTATACAAGCTTTGGGGTGATGGGCTGCTTCTTCATGTAAGTAGCAGTTTATACTGAAGTACCAACACTTTTATTCACCTGTGATTTTAAAGATAGTGTTACAATGTTTGTGCATTTTTATTTCTCTCTGTGGCATTTTAGCCATTTTGAACTTGTTGTGAAGAAGAGAAAGAAATTTCAATAAATGAAGTAAACACTGAGATTAGGCTTGGATTATATTTTAAGTAAATTCCAGCCTTGTGCATAAATTTCTCAAAACTGTACTATGAACTTTGTATTTATAGCTATAGTCATACATTTTATAAATCCAAATGGTTAATAATCCTTCTCTCTTTTTATACCATAAAAGTAAAAACAAAGGCATCCTTGCTTTGTCATCTCAGTTTATGTTTACAGTTTCCATGCTACTTCTGACAGTGACTGGAGAGCTTTCTTCAATGACATAACTAATCCTGGTTAACCATCCAGAAAGAGAACAGCAGCTTCCCTGCAAAAGTAAATGTAATACACTGGGTTAATTTGCTCCTCTACTCTTCTATTAAACTAATACTTCAGTGATTGCAATCTGGTCCAAAAAGTAAGCCCCGGAGGGCTGTTATGATGCTACATTATTCAAAAATGTAGGAAAAATACTTTATTGTCAATTGAGACTCTATTTAGGTAGCTTTTCATCTATGCACATTTCTAATATAATTGAGAAAACAAAACAGACATTTGGAAATTATTCTACAAATTGTATCAGATGTTCATACATTTTGCCTAGCATATTAATTAATGTTTTATTTTATGTTTTTAAAGGACTAAAACTAGAATCATGATTTGAAATGTCTCTATGCAAGACTATTTGTGCCAGAAATTCATTTTGATCACATCCAAAATGAAGCAAAGAAAAAGAGATACTATTTCCTAAGACGCACAGAATAATCATGGCCCGAAACAGACAGACTGAAAAAACTACAGTGGGACTGTGCTGGCGCTGTTTGCACTGGGGCTATGGTGAGGCCATGTACCTGGACCCAGTTTAGGCTGCTGCCATGATCCTGAACCAGGCTGCAGGAAGGAGCAAATTCTTCCCACTGTTTTTTGCCTAATTCTTTTCTGAAGACGAGGCATTGGTGTGGTTTCCCACAGTGTTCTGGGTGTGCATCATCTAAATGCTGTTCCCCAAATGCTGTGGGAAACCTCATCATTTGGCCTGTCTTTTTCAGGCCCAAGTTGTTATTAACTGCCATCAAGTTGACTTTGACTTATGGTGTCCCTATGAATGAGAAACTTCCAAATTACCATCAGTAGCCCTTCTCAGGTCTTTAAAACTGAGGGCTGTGGCTTCCTTGATTGAGTCTATCAACCTGTTGAGCAGTCTTCATCTTTTCATATGGCCTTCTACCTTGTCAAGCATCATTGTCTTTTCTAGTGAGTCATGTTTTCTCATGATATGTTCAAAACATTACAGTCTCATTTAATTATGAAGAGTTCCTCTTTGATTCGTTATAGGTCCCATTTATTTGTCTTTTTTAGCAATCCATGTAATCTATAGACCTCTGTCCCAGTACCACATTTCAAATTAGTTGCTTTTCTACTTATCAGCTTTCTTGACCATCCAGTTTTCACAGTCATCAGTAGAAATAAGAAATATAGTAACATAGGCCCAGTCCAGATGGGTGCAATAGGATGCTTTTGTCAAGTGCGAGGGGTGGCGCTTCTAGATGCCCCTCACTCCTTGCACATGAGGAGGGCATCAAAATGGTTGTGCCCTGTACAGGGCACACTGCGGCATCATAATCGTACCGCAAGAAGAATCCGCTTTTTGCGGGTTATTTTTGGTCCACAGGGAAGTCCCACAGTCTGGAGGCTGCAGCTTCCCCATGGACCAAAGCTAGGTGCCGGGAGACCATCCTTTTTGGACGGTCTGTCCTGCGCCATAGACATCCTTGACTTTGATACTCAATGATACATCTTCAAACTTGAGGATCTTACCTAGTTCCTTCATAGCTGCCTTTCCAATTCCTAGTCTTCTTCTGTTTGTTTAACTGTAGTCCCCAATTTTATTAATGACTGAGCCATAGGAAATCTTTCACTACGATTACCTGCTCTCTTTTCCATGCAGATAGACCCTTCTCCCCAGGCCTGACCACATGGAGACTTCAGAACAGGAGATAAACATATTGTGTCTTACTCTACATCTGATGGCTGATCTTGGTTGTTGCTGTTATTATTGTTCTTGTCATGTACTGTCAAGTTGTTTCTGATGTATTGCAACTCTAAGGCAAGATTTGTTCAGAGGAGGTTTTTCATTGCTTTCCCCTGAGGCTGAGAGAGTGTGATTTGGCTAAAATTTAAGAGGTATCATGTATTGAAGATTGGGGCCAGATATTGTGTTCCAATTAAATAGGATATTGAAATAAACCAAATGCTAAAATTGGCTGCAACACAAAGAAAAAATGCTGAAGTAGTACATTATAAGATGTGTTATTATTCTCTGAGACGCTTTCCTGGATCTTAAGAAACTTATGCTATTTGCAAAATCATTGAACAAGTAAATAATATCTAATTTATACCACAAATGAGGTTCACTTTTATTTTGTGTAACACTGGGGCAGTACAGATGGGTGGCTAGAAGCCATCCCTGTAAACCCCACATCTGTGCTGCAGCATCCACATGCTGCAACACAGACACACCGTCCAAAAGGAGTTGCTCTAGGCAGCTCCTTTTTCACGCCATCATAAGGGCTGCGATACAATCCTGTGATGCCTCTTCCTCCCAGAGGTGTGTGTGTGCTTGGGCTCCCTTACGATATGAGGCTGCCTTATGACGTAATGGCACCAATATTAGAACTCGGCGCATATGGATGCTGCGCCATATTGAGCCCTAATATTGGTGCAAATGGCCCATCTGTACCAGGCCATTATTTCAATTCATTTTCCCCATAAAAGCAGTACACTGAGCTCTTTGTGAAAGCAAGTTGTAAGCTGAGTTTGATAATGAGACAACTACTAGTAACTAAACCAGTAGAATGTTTGGGGTAATATTTATTTTTTTATTTTTTTATTTTCCATCCAATTTTTTTGTCATGTAGTTTTCTCCATGGACTATAAAATGATAGCACACTGAATCCGTTTAAATTGCCATGGCAAGATCTTATGGAATCATGGACTTCGCCATTCTGTCAGAAGTATTTAGAATTCAGAGAGCCAGCATGGTGTAGTGGTTTGAGGTTTGGACTATGACTCTGGGACCAGGTTTCAATTCCACCTCAGCCATGAAATCCATTGGTTGACCTTGGGCAAGTCATATGCTCTCAGACTCAGAAGGCAATGGAAAATATTCTTCAACCAAATCTTGCCAAGAAAAAAAAAACATGATTAAGTTCCTCTTAGGGCTGCCATAAATTGTTAACAACTTAAAGGCACACAATAACATCAACAACAACATTTAGAATTCTCAGTGATCTCTAGCACCTCATCAAGCTCCAAACCCCAGGATTCCATAGAATGCAGCCATGTCAAGTATAATATAATCATAGTGCTATAATTTTGTAGTGTATTTTGTAGTGTCAAAGGATGATAGTTAAAATAAATCCTATTTTAAAAATAATGGGTAGTATTTTAGCAATCTCTGGAAAAAATCTCAGAAGAGCAAAGAAGTTTCAAAAACTAAATATACTTTTCAATTTAGTGTAGTAATTCTGTTGGGGTAAGTTAAAGAACATTGGCAAGGTAACATGAGGACATAAGTTCTCCAGCTTAAGGGCAGCACTTTGGTTCATAAAGAAAGCAGGATCTCTTTTGATCCTGTCACTTGATGTTTCTCAGAAGCATTTCTCAGAGGTATTTTATATGATAGGTGCAGAAACAAATATTATACAGACTGGTTTTAGACTTATTCATGCACTCTGTCAGTTGGTAGGCAGTGAGGAAATGCAAGATCCAACACTGACAGGTAGATGTATCCTTCAAGTTGAGAATTCAGTAAACAACAACAACAACAAAATCAACATCACACTAAGAGATTATTTTTGGTGCTTTTTCATACCACTTCAATAACTAGTGTCCTTTAATAATGCATTTAAAATGTTTTTGAGTTGAATCTTGGGCTTATTTTTGTTCTTTTAAAACTAGATATTGTTGACATCTTTCCCATCCTTGACAGGTAAGCATCTCTGACTGCCTGAATTCAGAGAAAGACATGAGAGAAAACCATTTCTGAGGATCTTGTAAATTGACAGTATTCACTCAGTGCCAGCTCAGATGAAGTCTCAGAAAAGTGTTTTCCTACTTTGGCTTGGTACAGAAAAGAAAATATAATGCTGAGGCTGTTATTCGAAATACATTTAACAGAATTTGTATTCTATTTGTATGCTTCTAATTTTTCCCAGTAGATTTGCCACTTTTAGGATGTTTGAGATCCAACCATGAAATAAAGAGGCCAGACACGTAAATTGGATATATAAATTGGGCCATTTATTAGACTCAAAACCTATTTAAAGAGAACTCTTAACTTTAGCTCTTGAGAGACATCAATTGAGGATGGAATCCTGCTGGGGTTCAGCCGAAACTGGGTGTCATTCCGACACCACCTCTTCAGCTTTCCCAATGGATGAGAACACCAGACTCGGAGGGCAACCCGACAACTCAGATTGTATCCTCAGCCAGTCATAGGGATGTAGATATGAGGCACATTCTCCCAAACTCCCTTGCATTTGTAAGAGAGGGTAAAACCCACATATTTTCCCTAAAGTCTCTTTCTTGAGCAACCCCCGTGTCCCTTGACCTGTAAATGCTGCCCAGAGACAGGCCTTTCACCACAAGGTGATCCCTAGATGTACACCGAACCTTCCCCAACCCCACTTAAAGCCAATGAAACCTAGCTAGCAGTCCACTGAAAGCCAATTATCAGTCCTTATTTACAGTATGGGGTAGATAAAACAAAACAAAAACAGGAAAGGGGGAGAAAATTCCTACCTAGCCCCGAAATGACCAACCAAGTTTATACTGTTTGTCAGGTGGAAGGGCATGTTGCAAGTTTGTAATAGGGCAGGTAAAGCAGGCCAAGGGCTTAAATAGCCTAGATCTGCCCCCTTCATGTGTCAAGGCTTGGCCAATGAGGCCATGCCTTGTTTATCTATCCTGGTGTCAATTCCTAGGGGATCTCAAAAACACACCCACTCTTAAAATGGCAAGACACTTTTTTGATTGTGGACATCTTTCATAAATTATTGTTGTTGTTGTTATTATTATTATTATTATTATTATTATTATTATTCATAAAGACATTTATAACTACATTTCTTTTTGGGTGGTTCCAGAAGTAGTAATTGCTACATAATTATAGATAATTATATTATTAAACTCTACTTACTTCTTTTTCTTTCAAGGAATCATATCAAGATGGGGGAAGAAAACGAAGTGGAAATATGGGATGTGATGTTTTCCTAAAATTTATATAAAGATAAGGATATATGATAGTCTATAAACCATCTCAAATGTTACTTTAAAAGAAAAAAGCAGTGAGTAAGAGCCTTATCACATGTGGGGGGGTTTGCAGCTCAGATGCGTAGTCATTCCTGTTCTAGCAACGCAAAACGTGATGTTTTTTCACACCAGATCCGGAGTCACTCCTGTCTAGCAGTACGAATTCACATTAAAACGTGATGTTTTACCACACCTGGTTGCCTTTCTGTTGCCCTTCCGAATCGAGGGGGAAGTGGAGTCAGTTCAATTCCAGACAATTCACATGATGCGGATTCAAACAAAGCATGGTGAGTGCACATTGTATTTCCACACCAGAGGGTTCAATGATTTGAATCAGCACTCTTGTGCATGCTCAGCAGGGCTCTGGATGCAGTCTTCCTTGCCTGCCCCCTCCTTAGCTGTCATCCTTTATTGGGGTGCAGTCAGGGGATGATAGGATAGGTTGCAGGGGATCACTGAGGCCAGGATCGGGCTGAAAGAGAAGTCAGGGGGTGATGGGACAGGTTTCAGGGGGTCACTGGGGCCAGGATCAGGATGAAGGAGCAGTCAGGGGATGATGGGATGGATGACAGGGTGGCAGAGAGGACGAGATGGCATGAAGGAGGAGGGGGGATGAAGGAGCAGGACACAGGTGGCCAAGGGAGGGGGCAACATCGGAGTGATCTTCCACACCAGACCAAATCGAAGTGAAATCGAAGTGAGCTTGAAAGTGAATTCTGTGAATTCACTTTTTTCTGATTTCACCAAAATGAGGGGTCACTTTGGAATCACTGCGGAAGTGCCACGGAAGGAGCGCCCATAGAAAGGAATCTCGTCTGATAACACATTCACATTATAACATGGATTCACATCGTTGGCCCTGCAGTCACCCCGGATATGAGCTGCAAAAAGCTCCGTGTGATAACATCCTAAGTTGAAACAAAAATACAATTCAAATTAACAATTTGTTTTCAAAAAGAAAGGAAGTATCAGAAGCTCAGGAAGGACAATTTATTTTTAGTTTTGTGTTTTTGTTTATTGTCATAATGTGAGTGTATTTTGTATGTTATGTCCTGTAATGTGTTGATTTTAATATATTTCAATAAAGATTAAATTAAAAAATAAATAAAAAATAAACTGTTCTTCTTATTATTGGTAATAGAATCATAGAATCATAGAGCTGGAAGAGGTCACATCTAGTTGAACTCCCCTGGCCATGCAGGAATAAACACACACACTTGTCAAATGGTCATTTAACCCGTTTAAAAGACTCCAAATTTATATTGATAATTTATGTATAATAATTTATATTATTAACAATGAAATGTCTTCAAGAGCAACCTCCCCAACTCAAAGAAATAATTGGACTTGGCTCCTGATAAACCCCAATATAGAATAGAAAGGTGTCATTCCAGCCCACACTACAAGTAACAGTTTCTATAGGAAGACTCCAGATGAACAGAAGGATCATCTTGTGAAATCTGACTCTTCACAATCTTCAGTAATAGGTAGTGGATAATGGAATGTGACAAAGAAGCACATATTTCACAGTGGAATTCATGAAATTTTACTGGAGCAAAAGTAAAATATCATGTTTCAATGAAAAGCAAAAATCAAGTAAAATCAGCAAAACATCAGTTAAAATATGTTGCAAAATAGTCACACACACATATAATACACACATATATAATATACATATATAATGCAAGACATTAGAGAACATTCTATATGGTATGGCCCCCATGGGGAGGAGCACTCACTCCCCCCACCTCTCCTTGCCATGGCTTGGTTTTCCTCGGGGGAGAAATGGGCCGTGGCAAGGAGGGGCTTGGAGGTGTGCACAGCTGGCCCGGCTTCTTGCTGCAGCCCAGTTCTCCTGCCGAAAACTGAGCTGTGACAAGGAGGGGTGGAGTGCACCTCTTAAAGGTGGAAGCACTGTCCCTTCTGGGTGGACGCTCTACATTGGGTGACACTAAACTCCGGGACATGACTGGGTACATCTATACTGTAGAAATAATGCAGTTTGACATCGCTTTAAGTGCAATAGCCCCACCCTGTGGAAACTAGGATTTTTATTTTTACAAGGTCTGTCAATTCCTCTGTCAAAGAGTGCTTGCACCGCACAAAATGATAAATCCCAGAATTGTGTGTGGTGGATCCATAGCAGTTAAGGTGGTGTTGAACTGCATTATTTCTACACAACAGATGCGCCCTCAGGCAGGACCTAAGATGACATTGTTTTGCATCCTTTTCCATGTGAAGATGAAAGTAATTATAACATGGGCATGTTCAAGCATATTTCAGTGAAAAGCTACCACCATCCCCTCAAAAGATACTCTGTATTCATATTCTTTCCTGAGCTTGAACTTCACTGAGGAACAAAGCATTTTGGTATTGTGAAAAGACCAATATTCTTTGACTGAAAAACTGCTGGTCTTCTAGTGTTTTCAAGCTTACTCTTCTAAACTCTTCACAAAGTTAAGCACATTCTTCACTACACTACCAAACAGAGGTAGTCCATGTTCACACACCAGTTACGTGGAGATATTCTACTTTCTTTTCTCCAATCTTTTTTGTCCCTTTTTTAGTGCCTTGAGAGAAAATGGAGACAGTGCTGAATGTCTGAAATGACTTTATTTTCTGAGAGATAAAGCTGAAGAGTAGCCTTTTTGTGTCACAGTATATATTTCTATCTATTAGCCTTTCTTGTGGTGCCTATATGGGTTTCCAATAAAAGGAAGAGAGGAGGCGCTTTTAACACATTTTGTTATATTGGGTATCTATTATTTGACTCTGTTGGTTTCTCTCAAATTTCTTTTCATGAGATAAAAGACAGACATAGTTACATGTGCTTTGAGTAGTCTTTTACTTTTAGGTTCACTTTGGAATAAATACAGCAAACCATATTTCAGCTGAATTCCAGTAAAAAGGAATGACTTCCTGTTCAACCTATCTATTCTTCCAAACTATAGTCCTACACATTGTACTCCATAATAACTGACAAGTTAGATGAACGATGTACTATGAAATTATATAACTTGTGTCCATAGGAAATATTTTATGAGGCATCTTGGATTACTCAATAAAAAAAATCAAGATTCATCACAGATTATACTATAAATACTGTTTGCTAATGAACACTAAAATATTCATAAAGCTCTGTTAATCTGTTTGATAGTTACATCTCATTTTATCATTGTACAACAACATGGGAAGGATTCTGATTCCTCCCCTTAAATATCTATGTGATAGGTAAATAGCCTTTGGATGGGGCACAGGGAAGAACTGATTCAAGAATCAAAACTGCCAACATACATGCAACACACACTCACACACCCTGACTTTTATATAATATCTACCATCTTTTCCCTTCTGACTAGAGCTATAGAAACAACAACAACAACAACAACAACAACAATAATATTTATTTGTATATTGTATCTCCCCGTATTGGATCGGTGAAAAAGCCTAATCTCTTCTGGACAGATACTCTTAGAATGTGATTTTAAGAGATACAGAAATTGTAATTGTGAAAATGACATAAATTCCATAGTTTGTCCTAACTAAAACAAATCCACTAAATCAATGGAACTTTGATCTCAACTTTGATTAATGGTTGAATTATTAGGTTATCACTAATCAATGGTTGAATCAATAGATTTTTCACTATTAGCCACCAGAGACTGAACATGGATCTATAAGTGGTGCACCTAGTAATCTTCCCTTTTGCGTATTATTATTTTTGATGTGTGCAACACCTATAAAATCTTACATTTATATGTGTTTAAAAGAGAGAGAGAATTAATATCAGTCAGTCATGCATGGAGAAGAAGATATGTTGAAACTTTTCATATTATCCAGGTTCTCCTGGTGACCAATCACTGAAATGACATTTTTTTAAAAAAAGTAACTGATCTGTTTTAAAGTATAAAACATGTGTCCTTTCTTATGCTAAAGAATATGAGGGAATAAAGAGTTCAGAGGAAGGGCCATCTGATTTCTTGATTATGTAAGAAGAAAAAGTTCTGAGTGATTTTCTTCAGATAGCTGTTATAAATTATAAACTGTTATATACTTGTGTAGTATAGCATCCTAAATAGAAAGTTGTTTTCTTTCATAGATTTTTTTTTGTTTTTGCCTGCATATAATATAATGTATGTAAAGTTCAGCAAGTATGTATGTATGTATGTATGTGGTAACAATCTTTTAACATGTGCTTGAAATAAAAATCAAATTTGATTGAAGGATTTTTATTTGTTTTGATTTATTTAAATCAATGGTGAAATTCTGTTTATTCTGAGCCTTCATTGTGAATACAGTTCTTAGACAATTCATTATGGCTACTGGTTTGGCTTAAGGCTCCAGATAGGGATGGAAAGGCTATAGGAAAATATTTTTAAAAAAAAGAAAAAGAAAGAAAGCATGTTTTCTGAACACTAAGTAACAGTGAAGATAATAATCCTGAACTGACAAGAATCTTCAGTTACAGAACTTATTCTCTGAAAACTTAATATGTGGTTTTGTGCAGGTCTCAACATTTTCTTTGCAGGGAACATCATTTTCTGCATAGAAAATAAGGAATATTAATTTTTGCACAGAAAATGCTATTTTCTGTGGAGAAAATTTGTTTTTTGTGTGCAAATCAACCGTATGCAGATTTTAGGAAGAATAAATCCCCAATTATGACGTTTTCTGCACTTATTCTGTGTGGAAAATAATATATCAAGGCAGAAATATTAATTACTACATGGAAAATTATGTTCTATATGCCAAAAATACACCATTCTATGAAAATCAAACATATGCATTTTTATGCCCAGTAAAGCCCACATTAAAGCATTTTTCTGTGTAGGAATTAATATGAAATATTAATTGAAATATTTCCATTAATATTCCACTGTCTATTCCACAGAAATACTTTCCATGCAGAAAAGGCTGTTTCTTGCATAGAAAATGCTGACTGAAGCCCAGTACAGACTGGCACTTGGGAGAGTGGAGCGCCCACAAGGTCCCAAGCCCTACCACTCACCAAAAGCACCATTTGGGCATGCCACCATTTACACAGGGCATGCAATGATGATGTCCAGGTGGCGCAGCATCCAAACAGTGTGGCTCTGCATGGATGTCATTGTTGTATGTGAGCACACCAATGGCACCCTACATATGGCAGAAAAAGAACCCACCGGGAGCAGGTTCTTTTTAAGCCTCATGGAGGCTGCAGCGATTGTCTGTTGTGGTCTCCATCCGGGGCAGAAAGGGGAAGCATCTGGCCACCCTTTTCTGCACGTCTGTATCCCCCCTATGATACACAACAACCATGTGGGATTTCCCCCCCCCCCCAGAATAAATCCTAAATTGCAAATAACCATCCAAAACTATGATAAAATTACCTTCGAGAAGAAATGCAATGAAGAATTACATCCCTAGCTCCAACAGGATGCTTGACCCTTGGCGCTGGGAATCTTAAGTCTGGTAAAATTCTTGAAATCTGTCGAAGGCTACTGGATTTTTAAAGCCTGGTGGCTGTCTACCTAAGTAAAAAAATTGTGAGATGGTTGCTGATAACCTCAACAAAGGATGGCTGAGAACCCTAGGCACAGTCTGCCTCCCACTTTCATTACAGTAGAAAAGCAAATTCAGATAATTTAAAAACAATAACTATAGAATGTGGAACATGGGTAAACAGTTTAATTTAACACATAGACTGCTGTTTACTTCTTCAAAGAGGTAGGTATCTGCTGAGATATCACACCAGTCTAAAATCTGTCATTGCTCACCATGCACATATAATCAGTGAAAAGTATTTTCTGCTCCTATACAAACTCTTTTTT
This sequence comes from Sceloporus undulatus, assembly GCF_019175285.1. Taxonomy (NCBI): domain Eukaryota; kingdom Metazoa; phylum Chordata; class Lepidosauria; order Squamata; family Phrynosomatidae; genus Sceloporus; species Sceloporus undulatus. Next base: position 153,443,546 of record NC_056526.1, read on the forward strand.
GCTGTTTGCCTTCAAGTCATGGTGACTCTAAGGTGAATCTATCATGGGGTTTTCCTGACAAGATTGATTCACAGGGGATTTGCCTTTGCCTTCTTCTAAGGCTGAGAGAGTATGACCCATCTATGTTCACCCAGTAGGTTTAATTGACTGAGTGAGGTTTTGGAACCTAGTCTGCAGAGTCATAGTCCAACACTCAGATCACTTACGGGATCATTATTCTATCTAGAATCAACCCACCATCACCACCACTTCCAGGTAGCTCAGGATAAAATTCACTATAATAATGAACTCTTCAAACATCAGATTGAATAGCCATACATTGCTGATTGAGCTGATCATCATTGTCAGCACAATCACTTTATTCAGTAGGCCTGCACATGCTATTATATTTCTTTTATAGATAGTTCCCAGGCTCAATAGCATTTGTAAATGAGGAGGGAACTCTCAGAAGAAATATGGTGATAAGGATTTCTGTAGAGGTTATTCCCTTAGGCTAATATCAATAGATATTATTTTGTGTGTGGGTGCCCAACTGTAACAGCTTTTCCAAGGCTAATCTTAAAATCCTGATCTTGTTTTATTGGTTCTTATCTTTTAAAAAAATCACGAAGTCTAGAAAATAAATAAAGAAAAAAGAATAGGGCAGATTGATTATAATATTTAGGAAAGTGGAAATTCTCAAAATATGTATGAAAACATTTAAAACTAATATCCACTGGCTATGTCATTGCAAAGAGGACGTACACACTCAAATAAAAGAAAATGAAAAAACACAAGTGCACACTTTGATTTGGCATTCAGAATGTGTTTGGATAAAGGTACTCCACTCTATTAGGAAGTTAAAAATGTAGTACAGGGTGTCCTTCCCATCCAGAGGGGTTCATTCCCCCTTGATGAGGAAAATGTATGTACTGCATATATCTTCTGGCTTTTCAAAACTGGCAAGCTCCCATTTTTGAAAAGCCTCTGGATAAGCGTGGCTGGGGTCCAGGCTGCAGATGGGTTTCCCCTGCTGAGTGCAATAATACCCACTTTTAAATTTAAATTCGATTTTATCCCATTGGGGATAAGATGGTTTAAATGGAGTGTGATAATCTCTATTGTTTCTATTAGATAGGTTCATCAGAGATCAAATGAGAGAAATAAGAATGTTAATTCTAACACAAAATGATTCTAAAATTCTTAACTAGCATAATATTCCTAAAGCACTTCAATTCCTGAAAAATTAGAAATCCAGTAGTAGTAATAGTAATAATTAGTAGTAGTTCTTCATAGGAAATTGGTGAAATCAATTTCTGAAAAGTTTCGTGAAACTGGATTTGACATGAAGTGTGGGGGGAGGGAAGAGGAGAGAGGGAGGCAAAGAAACCTGGAACATATATTTTTTTAAAAAGACATTTGGCCCTCCCCATAGGCAGGTTTCATTCCATGGCTTTGAGCTTACGCAACAGATCCCCTGTGTGTGGGGAGGGTGGACTGTATAATCATTAATGAACAGCCACAAAATAAGGAGGCCAGACACAAGACATTGGGTTAAGCAAGGGTCACTTTATTTGACCTAAAACATATTTAAATTGAACCTAGACATAAGCAACAAAAGGGGGAGAGCACCCTGATGTGAGTCAAGCTGAGTCCCAGATGTCAACCTGTAAACACCTCCCCACCCTCCCCTTGTGTGAAACTTCTGACCCCAAGGGCAATCCAATATCATGGGTTTCTTCCCAGCCAGATGTTTGCTGGAAGGTAAATCAAAGGCACTCCTACACAAGTCCTTAGATTTTCCAGGAGAGGGAAACCCCTCCCCATCAACCGCAAGGCCTCTCAAGCCCTCCAGCCTTTGGAGGAGCTTCCATAGTCCAACCCTTTACCAAAAGGGTGCCAAGGTGTACACTAGAGTCTGATCTTTTCCCCAAAAACCTGTCAATGACAATCTATTTATAGACACCAACTTAGCCAATTGACAAGGTCCCACTGATACAGTGTAAGACAAGCAAAAACAGACTCCTGTAAAAGGTGGTGGGGGGGAGGATTCCTACCCAGCCCTGAAGTCACCAACAGAGCTCACACTGCAGAAATGGTGTGATTGTGGGTCCACACAAATCTCCAAAGAAGGCTTGTGAAGTAGAGCCATAAGAATCCTCTGTCTCTGTCCCTCACAAGCTATAGCCCGGTGACCTTGCACTAGGCCTGTCAAATCAGGCCTCTGATTGTGGAGGCCATTAAACTGTGCCCTTCTTGTAGCATCTACCAGTTATCCAGGCTAAGTCACACAAAACAGAAAGAATTCCAAAGTTGTTTAACCCATCTGGTGGCAACAACAGACAGAAAAATGATTTGGGCTGTCCCTCTCCCTGTGTTTACCCAACTTTAGTGCTTATTCTTTAGGAGTAGAAAGGAAATTTTCATTGCTTAAATTTATGGCAATCACATGACAATAGAACAGTGATCATGGGGGGAGGCATTACAACCACATCATCTGTAGTAAGCAAAGATCTCAGGTAACTACTGAGTGGGCTTTCTTTGTTATCAGGGACAGCTGCTAACAATATAAATATTCTTGCAATGAAAAGCTATATTTTAAAACACAATTTAAAACATTGATAATAGTTTTCCATTGTGCTGTTATCTTACCCATTTACAATATGCACATCTTTAAGTGCATTTTCAAAAGTGTTTTTGTTGGTTTGTCAATATGCTTCATGTGTAAAATGTTTAACCAGATGTTTAAATTCTAAAGTTTCTGGTAATTTTAAGATTCCAAAATTATATTGCTTCTTCCTGCCCCCCCCCCCAGCCCTTGTTAGCTACCAAACCTTGATAACATATTGTTTCAAAGTCACCAAATTAACACTGTTCACCTATGGGAAATATGTAAAGACCCTGTAAGACTGTGTTCACAGGTTGGGGTGATTCTGGATCTGTCACTCTGAATGACAGCTGAAAGATACAATCACCAAGAGTGCTGTACATTGGGCTACCTATGCACCAAGCTCAAAACACAGCAGCCACATTACTGGGACATCCAGGAGGGATCACATTACACCAATATTAAAATCACTCCACTGGTTGCCAGTTAGTTTCCAGTCAAGGTACAAAGTATTGATTATTCATTTTAAAGCCCTATCTAGTTTTGGTCCAGGTTACCTACAGGATTGCTTCCTCCCATACCGTTTGTTGTCATGTTTTGTTTAGAATGTATTAATAATTTTTTAAATAATAATAATAATAACTAGGTTGGTAACTGTCAGCCAAAGGACTTTTCCTTCAGTATGCTCCTAGACTGTGAAATGACTTTCTGAAAGATATTTGACATCTGAATATGCTGTCTGGGTTTAAGGGGCAGTACAGATGGACGGCTCCATGCCACCCATCTTTGTCCTGCGTCTGTGCTGCAGCATCCGCATGCTGCAGCACAGACACACTGTCTAAAAGGATCCACAACACAGCCTATGATGGCTCTTCCACCCTGAGCAGTTTGGGCACTCAGGCACCCACACTTTATGGATGTGTGCCCTGTGTGGGTGGGGCCGCACAATCATGGTGGTGTTCTGGGGCTCAAGAGTGTGCAGTTGCTGCGCTCGCCAGAGCCCTAGTTTTGGCCCCATGACAGCGCTTCCCGCCCATCTGTACTGGGTCTAAAAGAGCATTAAAGACCAATCTCTTCTGGCAGGCTTATCTAGATGATTTTTAAATTGTGATTGATGGATTTTAAATGTGGATTGTTTTACTGTGTGTATATCTTATTTGTCTTTTTAAATTGATGTATGTTCTAAACTGATATTTTTATAATGATGTTGTTTGTCAGTTGGTGTTATCCCCTGACTTGATCCATGGGGAGAGGCAGGTACGAAATTATTATTATTATTAATTCCTGAACTCAATAGGAGTTAACACCAAAAAAAACACATCAGGGTTTAGACGTTTATATCCAGAAGGTGAGCATTTCCACATCATAACACTTTTATCTATCTATCATCTATCTATCTATCTATCTATCTATCTATCTATCTATCTATCTAATCTATCTTATTGTAATGCAGATGGGGGAAATAGGAGATGTGTTGTATGCTTTGAAAGAGTAAGGGAATACCATTAAGCAAAGATCATTCAAAAGGAAGAGACTTAATATCAAGGCAGAGTACTTTCAAGTTAACATTTCTTTTTGGGAAATTGCTGTACCCAATTTTTGATTCCACTATTTGGTGTTCTGACCACTGAGATTTTTCCCCACAAACATAGAAACCAACCTTTTCCTCCACCAGTGAAATGTTTTCAAAAGCTTTGACAGAGATCCATAGAGGTCCATCCTTATTTGACAAAGATATTAAATATTAAGTTAGATTCAGTGAAGGCTAAATTAAGATGTGACTTGGGTCAGCAGCAATATTGAAAACCAATAGGATCATGCTCAGTTGGGTGTCTCTTAAAAAGGAATATCAAGTATCCGGTAAATTCCATCTCATATAGAACACATACATAGATTTACAGGTATGACTTTTAACTGAAAATGCAGCATTTTCCACCCTATACTATTAGCTCAGCTTCTTTCTTTCCTTGAACCTACCGAAAATATCCTTTGTGCTTTGAAACATAGTTTGATTTCTGTTTTGTTCCAAGATCCAAGGAGTGAACAGGCAGGCCCAGCTCCACCAGGGCTAGCCTGAAGAAAGAAAGCCATCCCTCCATGATAACTGTCATCCTTCGGCCTGCAAGGGAGTGAACAGGCAGACCCAGCTCCACTAAGGCTAGCCTTAAGAAAAAGAGCACTCCCTCCAGTCCATCTGCCTTGGTCCAGGCCTCAGAGGGAGAGAATAAGCACTGGGCCCCATCCCCTTTCCTGACACCATTCCCCTCTCCTTTTGTGTCGTGTCTTTTAGATTGTAAGCCTGAGGGCAGGGAACCATCTAATTAAAAATAATAATTGTAAGCCGCTCTGATTGCCTTTAGGGCTGAAGGGCAGGGTATAAATACCGCAAATAAATAAATAAATAAAATTCAGCAATGGTTAGGAGTAGAACACTGGATTCCACAAAACCTTAGAGACCAAAATATCTCTGCATTTTCTGCTACTGAATTTACGACGCTGTCTTTTTTACTTTTTTCTTTTTGAAAACTGCATTGTCTCCATATGATACAGGACACACCTTTAGAATCTTATATTTCTTAAACTGTAGACATAAGGCTTTGTATTTGTACTTCTCAGGCATTGTAGCTACAGTAAGAGATTGCCTGTGCATTGTCCTGGTCCATCGTGAGTTCTTTTTGTGGATGGGACAATACTGAAGGACTTTAGATCATACCCCTATGACTCTCCTCTAGTAGTCACATTTTGTAGCTCAAGGCTAACTCTACATGAGGGGAAAATCTTAAATTTTCCATGAATCTGTGGCAATCAGTACACACAGACATTTCCGCTAAAACTAGTACAATCAGTACACATGTTCCAGGGTCCAATCAGCAGCAAACTCAAAGTGAAATGCAGAATTTTCAAAAATCAGTTTTTCAGTTGAGTTTCGAGGAAATACTGGTGTTTCCTGTATGTGGAGCTTATTGCACAGCCTCTTGGAACATTCCCAGCATGGAATGAAAGGGAGCAGGATGGAACAGAATGGGAGCTATCACCCATTTTATCACACGCTGGAATGCTGCCACCACTGCTGGAAGTGCCCATTCTGTTCCCAATCCGTCCCAGGGGAGGTGATTTTCAGGAACACTTCTGAACAGTTCCTGAAAATCGCCTCTTCTGGGATGGATCGGAAATGGAATGGGAACTTCTGGCATAGGTTTCGGCATTCCAGCGTGTGATAAAATGGGTGGTAGCCCCCATTCTGTTCCCATCCCACCCCCTTTCATTTCGCACTGGCAGCATCCTAAGGGGCTGTGCAATAAGCTCCTGTGTCACATCATGGTGGATTTGCAGGGGTGGGGGGAGGCAGGAAATATCAGTTGGCTCGTGATGTATCTGCCAGCTCCAAGAGCCAGGAGAGATTGCTGCCTGGCAAAGTCTGCCATTTACTTTCCTCACCTGGAACAAGATGTATCCTGCTTGTGAGGTGTCTCGCACCTCATTGTAACCTCCAAACACAGTCAGGAGTGGAAAAGAGGAAGAAAAAACTTCATTCTAGGTGTATTTTTTTCCCTCCATGCCATCCCTAGTGGTGGCCTCTGAGGTCAAAATGAGGTGTTGGGCACACCTCACTAACAAGAAAAAAATCTTTATTTAAATCTTTATCACTCTAGATGGGGAATGTGAATGGAAGCCCCTGCCAGACAACAATCTCTCCTGGCTCTGAAAATTGTGAGAAAAAGCAATGGTGGTGGGGTCATAGCAATAGCAGTGCAGACAACTGCTGTGGATAAAAAGAGGGCAGAGTGGCTTCATTGTGAGCGTGGGGCAGAACAGATGGGGAGTCCATTCAAATATTTCCTCAAAGTGTAAATGGCTCCAAAGAGACACTTTATGTTGGCAGTGGGACACATGACCTCTGTTGACATTTTAGACCTGTGGGTTGTCATAGGATCTGGATTGCTCTACTTTGAAAGGGAAATATTCAGGTCTCCCTATTATTTGAAGGCTAAATTGAAGCACAGCCATGCTGAAGGAAAAATATCCTAAAACAGGGAAAAGTTTAGAAGCTGCAGAGTTATTCGGTTCTTCTGAATCACAAGTAAAAACAAGTTGAACAATTACATGACATTTCCATATTGTCAAAAAAGGGCCTGAACAAATGGGCAGGAAAAAAGGGCCTCAACCCTGCCTTTCCCCAAAGTGGGTCAAAATCCTGCTGCCCACATGGCTCACTCCCAAGGTGGGCTGAATGTGCATGGGCCAGCCTCATGGTGCTGTTAGGTTTTTGTTGTTGTTGTTGCCTTCCCACCATACATGTGCACTGTTGTATAAAGACACTGCTGGCAACCAGCAAGTACCTCCCACTACTCACCCAGATGCCGTCTCATTGGATAGCTGCCTCTTTGATTGGCCACATAGTCACCTGTGCAGTGCTCCACCTTTTCAGGGCATCGGTGCATCACTATGTGAACAATACATTGGCAAAGCATGATCATGGAGCCCCTTCCCACATGCCCCCTTCCCCCCCCTGCCCCCCCGTTGGACTATCTAGTTTGTGTCACACATTCATTTATTTACTTTGCCACAGCTCCCTCACTCATGTTGGCCTGTTTATATGCAGGGGGCAAAGATGTGCATCTTACATGCTAAGCCAAACTATCTTGGGTTCTGTATGCTCTGGTTTTTAGCTCCAGAGCATATCTTCAGTCTGGTTTCCACCCACTTTGGAGGCATGCATCATCTAAACCCCCTACTTTTAAAATGGAAACCATTTTATTTGGCTCACCTATTGCATTCCAAAATTGTCACTTTGTATGGGTAACAATAACAATCAGAAATATAAGGGAAAGGTTCAACCTGAGTAGTTTTGACTTGGCAGTCACCTAGTCATTTACCATTATAGTTTAGTGTTTGTTACTTGATGACAGACTATTATATATCCCCTATACTCTTATGATTGATTCTGTGTTGTTGCTGGGAAGACTAAGAAAACTGGTATGAATATTAAAGTGTCTGCTTGTTTGAGTCCCAGATTGCTCAGTCTTCCAGATGTTTTTTCTTAAATAACCTGTGGTCATCAGTCTACAGTCAGACCATTCCTTGAACCCTAATGGGACAATTTTCCCCAGTGCTGCAAATACTGTGTGGCAAAATATTTCAAGGAGCTCCAGAGAATGAAGGGAGATTGATAACAAATGTCTTCTGGATCCCCCCTCCCAGTAGTCTCATATTTGCAGTTGGCAGGACAAGGCAGGGCAGTGCAGGTTTTAATTCATCAACTCACTCTGGGCCCTTGGCTTTCCTTACCGGGGCGATAGTCCTTTCATCAAGACTATTGCTGTTAATAGCCAGGACAGTGTTGTTTCCCCAGGTTGGCATCCCTGGCTGCTGAGGATTCCTATTCATCATTATATGCTACCTCTTAACCTACCCTCATTGTCATCTCTTTCTCCTCCTCCTCATGCTCCCCCTAATCTGCCTTTTATATGCTCCATCCACCATGTCATGAGCAGCTACAACTGAAATCATCCTCTATATGCATCTTGAAGTATAATACCTATTTGGGACTACTGAGTCCCAAGCAACTTAGTCCCGCTGAGGAAATGACTTTGGATTTATATAGCTCTTTTTAAAATTATTATTATTATTATTATTATTATTATTATTATTATTATTATTATTATT
>NC_056526.1:153451809-153470672 GCF_019175285.1 Sceloporus undulatus
TTCCAGATTATATTTCAGCATGCATTTTTTTTCATTTTTACAAATTTGCACAAGAAGTCTGAAATGCAACATAAACTGAAAATTGTATTAACTGACACTAGATTACAAAAAGGCTAATGTTTACCACCTTAATAGATTTGCCAGTAAGTTTTATCTTGAACTCATAAAGTTCAAGTCATCTGAAAGCTAAAGCTGAAGTCAAAATGGAGTGCTCTTCTATGTAATTGATTCAAGAGCAGTTTAAATGTTTTCCACAGGTATCTCTATAGATGCTATAGTTTGGGGAAATTATAGATATCCTTATAGATATTAATCTTTTTGTGCTACATGATCTGTAGGTATCCACAGAAAATGTTTTAATTGATACTGAATAACTTAAACTGAGGGAGATTCAATTTTGACTTCTTTGCCAACATTTTGTAAACCAATGGGACCTTTTCCTATATATGTACAGCTACATTCGCTAAGTGTGTGTTATTTCAATACTGGACACTGCAAAGAGAATCTAAACCATACCTTTGGTGTGATTATTTTATTTCTATCAGTGATAAGAACTTCAAAGAATTACTCATTTTAAACTACTATGTATAAGGAAACTAAATTTAACTGTGTACTTTGGATAACAGATATTAAATATTTTACTTTCTATGACAGGAGGAACCACAGTAAATACAGAGCAGTAAGCCTACTGTTCTCAATTTGATTTTCTCTGCTTTTTAAACTGAAAATAAAAGTTAAAAGTAAGAGGTCAGTGAAAAGCATTTGGTCACACTGAAAATTCAGATAAAAAATGTCAGAGAAAGAACATCAAGCCGCACATGGTATTATATAAAATGTTGGAGGGATAGAGGGAGGGATACAATGTACTTGATATAGAAAGTTTCATCACACCTGATTTATTTTTTTAACCATGAGAGCATCTGGTATTTAATTAGAATAAAAATCCAGATTTCAAAAAGATATATGTCCTTTGAAATTGTTTTATTATTCAACTCTTCATGAAACATATGTTTTTAATTTCCTAAAAATTAAAATAAATAACCTTCTTATCCTTAAAAAATGAAATCTGAAAATGCAATAGCATATTATAATACTCTAAGAAATTTCAGTCTACTATATTTTATGAAGTAATTAAACAAGGCCTGGTCAAATGAAGACAATTGGAAATACCCTTAACATGTATTATTAACTACTTTGTAAACTATATCCTGTCCTCTGTAAACTGCAGTATGCATGATATTTTGTATACTGAGGAAAAGTGCATTGCCAGACAAGATCACAGAGGTTTCACATATTCATCTTTTTAAATTCTGAAGTGGACACTTTTGATATGTAAAAAAATGGCCACTGAGATTGAAAAGACATTTAAAAGCATTGTTGTGCAGCATTTCAGAAAACTTCATTTAAAATGAGATTTAAATCTATTTAGTCTTCTGCATTGCTCAGTGTAGATGGCCAAACACAGTAGAAATTGATGTGTAAAAGGGAAAAGGACAGAACTGAGTCTGTTGAAAAAACAATGAGGAAATATAGAAAACAAATTCTTCCCTTCAAAATCTATGATTCGGTGAAAAAAAGTCAGTTTTTATTTATTTATTTTTATTTATTTATGGTATTTATACCCCGCCCTTCAGCCCTAAAGGTTATTAGAGCGGCTTGACATGAAGTGAAATCCTACACGAAAGCTACTTATTTGCTACCCAACTCCTGGTATTATGAGACCAGACACAAGATATATGGGGTAAACAGGGCCATTTATTGACCTATTTATTTAATTCTTAGTGGTACTGCAACTAATACCTTAATTAAAACCAAGCGTGGGAGAAGCTGCATCCATTATCTTACTGCAGACCACCTCTGCAGTTTATCAAGGACGATCACACTTGAGCCCTCAATGACAATTCAAATATTGAGTTGTTCATTGGCCAATCGCATAAGGAAGTCTAAAAGGCAAGCCCCCCTTCCTAATCTGCAAAGATTATAGTCGGGGTATTCCTTCCAGCCAGACCAAAGGGCCATTTCTTTCTGCCACCCCCCAGGTCGCAAGGCCTATAGAGGTGTTTCCAGAAATGTCCCTTCCACCCAAACGTTGTCCAAGGTGCTCGCTGAGATCCAATCCAACATTCATGCCAAAATCTAGTATTAAATCAGTCCAATTAGAATTAACATCATTTAATCCAAATTAATCATTATTTAGACACCACTCAAGCCAATTACCCATAATGCCGCTAGTAAATGTGTGGGGTAGGCAAAAAAACCTGTGGGAAAGGGGCAAAAATTCCTACCCGGTCCCTAGGCAACCAAGTAAACTCCAGACTATTCCAGCAGCGGGTGGGTGGGTCACTGAATTGCTCAGGAATGGGGCTGCTTGGGGACCATGTGCCAAACTTGCCCCAAACTATGCCCCCAGCAGCCTGTATGCCATTGTATGGTTTAAATCCTGGTCTCCCCCCTCTTCCCCCCCCCCCACCATGGGAGGGCAGCAAACATCTCATCCCAATTCCATAGCCTCCAGCGTGGAGGGGGTGGGATGGTCATTGCTGCATGAATGGTTTTGGGAAAGGTTTTGTCTGCTGCTGCCAGGCTGGCCATTTCTGTACTCTCTTGATAACAGCCCAGGCTCCATATTAAGTATGTAAGCAGAATTGTCACTCTGCTAGCTTTATCCAGGATCTCAGTCTTTGATTCTGAGTGCATTTTTTTTTACAAACAAGCTTAGGAAAAGTATTTTCCACTCCACTTTGTCAACTATTTATCACATCCTTGTGGTTATGAAGATAGTAATAATACATATGCTGATTAGGGACCAGGTAATGGATCAAAAATTCAGCAAAATATTTACATTTTGCAAATATGAGCTGTGCTAGCTGTCAGTCTCTGCCATTTCTTCTGTGATTAGCTTTGGAAACTACTAGATGCCCCTCTTCTGTTGCTGGCTATATGTTTAAATTTTCTCACCCAGCCCAGAATGATGTGACCAAAGTGAACAATGGCATAATTGTTGCTTATTTGCTTCACAGAATTTTGTGAATGACAGTGCCATATTGTGTGTTTTGTTTCTTGCAGCTTACTTCTGTCTCCCTTACAAATTGTCTTTCTTCTCTCTGTCTTTGTCTCTGCATGTGCATGTATTTAGGCAAGAAGACAAGCAGGGAATGTGAGAAGGATGGACAGAAGTGCCTATAGTGTGGAGGAAGTTGATCGAAAGATGGTGCAGGCCACTGCAATTCTTGACATCCTCGAGCTGATGAATGATACCTGAGGGGCTTTTAGGGTTTGTTTAATAATCAGAGAAGGAGATGGAGGTTTGCTTACTATATAGCTATCAGTACCTGTGCTGACCCTTTTGGAACATGCCAATAATTAGAACCCATGTTATTATTATTACAGATGCTTTATGGATTTGATAACTATGAATTCTGATGCAGGCCAACCTAATTGGCACCATTATTGCCTATCTGTTGAATGTGCATTTTTTTTTTTAAAAAAAAAGAGATCTCAGATTTCTGCAAATTTGTGATGTAGTTCTTAGCTCCAAAGAGAGAGCATCAACTTAATTTTTAAAAGCATTTTTAGATTGTAGTGTGATCACAATTCAATTTTAAATTGCTTTTTATTTTATTTCATTCAAACATTTTAATCCCACCCTTCATTTTTTTTTAAAAAAAAAATATCATGGCAGCTACTGTATTTCCTGTCAAGTCAGCTTCAACTAATAGTGACCCTCTGAATAAAAGACCTCTGAAAGTGCTAGTCATGTCATTTTATCATGTGTCCAAAGTACACAAACCTCAGTGTACTGTTCTTGGTGTGTATTGAGAGAGCAGGTTTTGCTCTAGGGGTCATTTATTTGCCTTTGTAGCAATCCATAATATCCATAGAATTCTCCTCCAGCACTACATTTCAAATGAGTTTGGCCATTGAGATTGAAAAGATAGGAATGCATATTTTATCATCATAATAATTATTATTTACAAATATTAATGTACTGCTTATATCCAAGATATTTGAAGTGATCTAATAAGCAATTTTCTAAGAAGATTTTCAGAATATGTATATAAATATGTGTGTGTGTATACAAAGAGATAAACACACAAGTTTTTTTAAAGCTACTGTGGAAGAAATACAGAATGGATTTGTGAAAAACACATATAGTTCCAAACTAGATTGATCTGTCCCTCCCAAATGATAATAACACTTATTCAGAATCATTTGTAATGACACAGAATTCTCAACGGAAGATGTACCTGCTACATTTTTAACACAAGGAAGTAATCACCTCATATCATGTGTGGGCTACATTACTGTGGATTAAAATAAATCATAAATTATATTATTACAAAATAAATTATCAGAAGAAATTACACATTTCTAATTGCAAGTTGCTTTGTGCAGTTTATAAAAACAGTTACTAATAATGCATTCAGAACTGTACTTATTTGAAAAAGCTCCCCTGAAAGATGCAGTGGTTATAAACCTTTTGTCCATTCAAAGATATTTAAAACTCATGAAGCATACACAACTGATGTCTCAGATTTTCTCATCTATTCCCTTCAATTACATCTAATTGTGCTCATTAAAGTAATCTAGAAATCATTTTACTTGTCTACCTAAAGACCAAGGGGCATAATTATAAAAGTAACTTTCCCTTCATTTCATTGAAAAAGATTTAAATAAGCTGAGGTAAGCATTTTTGTTAACTGAAAGGTAACAAGAAAAATAAAGAAACTACAAATTAAGAGATAATGAATATATAGGATGTCATCCAACCCCAAAAATGTGAAGATCAGTGGCATAGAACATTAATGGAACATGATAAATTGATCAAAGGGGTTATGGAGGAAGACTTTTGTGGGGTTTTTTTTTCAGTCTTACAGCTCTTACTGCAAAATAATTTAAGATAAAAATAGAGGCTGAAGAGATCTGTAAATAGGCACATACCAAAACACACCTGCTCATTATATAGGACTGTGTCATATGCAGTATTTTTCTCTTGCAAAGTCTGAGCTCATATTTCTTCCCCTTGAATGGGTGCCTGATTATTTAAAATGACTGCACAATAAATTCTAAAAAGTTCACTTCTAGAATCAACTGACAGAGGAAGAGATACATAATGAAAACAGCAAATAAAAAACTGAAGATATTGGAGAGGGGTTGGTGAGAATACTGTATTAATGTTTGTAAATCATTCATTACAAATGACAGAAGATAAGAAGGAGATAAAAAAAAATGAAGATGATTTTAGAAGAAAGGGTTCCAAATATAGACAGTAAATATTGGTAGTTGCTTGACTGAAGACAGAAGAACTGAAAGCAAAATACACTATTAAATAAGTCTGTGATGTTTGGATGATGTATAAATGTTTTCTTCACCATTCTGAAGCTGTGTGGATTTATTTACCCTCAGATAAAACATTGTCTTGAAGACTAAGCAACCATTGCTTAGGTAGAGGTATGTTCTGGATCAATATTGTTGTTGTTGTTGTTGTTGTTGTTTTGATGACGATAGGGATGGACTAAATCACTGCCTTTGTATGAAAGATTCTTGTGTAAGAAACATCTACTTCACTACTATCATAACCACCTAAAAATGGCTTCCAGGATTTTAGAAAGGAGTATTTCCTACTCTTATCTGGACACTGAGTGAAAAATATAGACCAAACATTCTGTTTTGGGATGGATGTGGGGAGGATAGCATATGGTGATTTTTTACATACATCTGTTGCCAGATGAGGATTTATTGTGTAACATCATTCACAAGTTTTTATTAAGTGTCCCTTCCACCACCTCCCTGACTGTCAAGGCAGCACAGCTGTGGTGAGACCAGAGCAAGGCTTCATAGCCTTCCTAGAATTCCATCCCTCTAGCTCCAGCCAGGATTCCAGGACAGCCAGGCTGGGATGAGACTCCTTTTCCGCCCCCTCCACTACCTCCCTGACTGTCAAGGCAGCACAGCTGTTGTGAGGCTATGGTCAGCACCAGCGCCGGAAAACACCCACCACACCGCGGAGCACCAGCATTGGAGGGAAGAAGGGGGAGGTGTCGGTAGGAGCGGCACCTTCAAAGCTGGCCTGCCAGTCAGCCCCAGAAGCCCAAGTGCCAGTGCCAGTGCCAGTGCCAGTGCCAGAATACACCCAATGCACCGCAGAGCACAGCACCAACGCCTGAGGGAAGAAGGGGGAGGTGGTGGTGGGAGCGGCACCTTCAAAGCTGGCCTGCCGGTCAGCCTCAGAAGCCCAAGCACCAGCACCAGAACACACCCACTGTGCCACAGAGCATAGCGCCGGAGGGAAGAAGGGGGAGGTGCTGGTGGAAGTGGTACCTTCACAGACAGCCCACCGGTCAGCCCTAGAAACCCAAGCGCCAGTGCCAGCACTGGAACACACTCACTGTGCTGTAGACTTATATCTATCCTGAATTGATTGGGTGGGTTATTGTAGCAGAAATGTAAGGAAGACAATGTGCTCTCTTGATCCTTGCCTATCATGGTTGACTGCTAAGGGAGGGGATGCAATGAAAATATTTCAGCGCTTCTTTTTAGCTGTGCTGGGAAGCCTCGCTAATGATGGCAGTGGCAGACCGCCCACTTTTGGGTGGTCTGTAACGCACCTAAATTACATCTCTCTTTCCCCAGTTTTACCCAATAGTGATTTTTAAATAAATATGTGATAGTGTTTTGATAACAGGGGCTCCCACCATAGTACTAAAGAGGCACAGTCTGAAATAAAATGTACAATTTGCTTTTCTGAATATGCAATGAACTATAAAGGCAATAGAATGGGCTGCTGATACATTACTTCACCAGGACATTGTGATTTACCATACTATATCACAATGGAAAAATTGCTTGGCCCATCAGCCTTCAGGAAAAAGTCTTATTATGTTAATTAGTGGTCTTACATGGCAAAGACATAAGCAGAAAGTTTGGGCAAAAATTTATGCATCAACTTTTGGGGGGAAGGCACAAGAGAATTAATAAGAAATTGTACTACAGACTCCTGCAAAATGTCAAAAGCAATGCTCTTGTCCAATTGCTGTTAGAGATTCTACTCTGTTGCTGTGGAGATTTGCTAGTCTTTTAACTCTTGTAATTACTGGATGATGTTGAAATGAAGAATCATCACTTCTTTTACTGTTCTTCTGAGAAATTTCAACAGTGAAAAATAAAACAAAACCACACTGTATCTTTGTGGAGAGTATATAGTCTTGCTAGTTATTATATATTATGGTCAATAAATACAAATATTAGACTTTAATATATATGTTGGAAAAGCTGCCTGTTGCCAGCATCTAAAGAATTCATACTAGACAGGCTAGAATTTCTGTGGCTTGGACCCTTTGTCCATCTTGGAAAAAACAAGCCATATTCTAAATTCCTTCATCCCCACACTTCCTGCTGACAACAAAAACAGAGACACTGGGGTGAAACAGTTGGGTAAAATAACGTGGCTTCCAGCTGCTTTGAAGATGGGGTGTTTGTATGACTCAGCCTTCCAAAGCAGGTGGAAACTGAAACAAAGCCACACCTGGGGGTTAAAAACTGGAGCAAAGAGAAGCTGAGATATTCCAGGATACAAGGTGTCAGTGCATCAATATGCAAGTGATACACTGAAAAACTACAAACATGCAGGCCCCCCATACATACCCCTTCACCCCCCTTCATGCCATGTCCCTCTGTTGGACTGTCCATCATCAAGATAACATGAAATACTGTGGTGAGTATTAATTGGAAATATTGAATCTAAAGTTCTGTAATATTTCAGTTATTATCCATGAAATAAATATGGTTGTTGTCATGTTATAGAAGAAAAATATATCTTCATATGATTTAAATTAAGATAGCTTCCAACAATCATAGTGTTAACTGTCTCCAAATTATTTAGGCTTATAAATACCAAAAGAGACTTTCTGAAAGTTCTTATTCATTGAAATACTAGGAATTTATTTTATTTTAAAATCAAGCCATAAATGAGTGGAAATATTCATTTTTTAATTTATTTATTTATTTATTTATTTATTTTTGGCTCTGTTGGCTTGCAGGTGGGACTAGGATGATAAGGAGGGGAGGAGAAAACACTCCATGTTTGTTCTCCAATTTCTTTTTTCAGTCAGGTGAAAAGTTTTGAAGTTTGGAAAAATATTTTGCTTTGTAACCTGTTTATGCATCTAGGATTTCTTGTTGCTACTTTTAAGTGAGAAGCTTAAGCAGATGTCTGACACCTCTAAGGGATGTGGGGGAATATTATGTTTTATGCACCCAAATTATTGATATGCATTCAAATTTTCATTTTATTCTTTGTGAGGCTGCTGAATGCCAGAAGAACTAACTAAAGAAAAGTGCCATATGTTAAAGATGAGCTTGGCTAGGTTATAGAGCACAGCAAATGAGAATCTCAGTTGACTTGCTCAGTCTGATAGAAGCTTACATACTTATGTCTGTCTAATTGGGAAAGCATCCATAAACTGTGAGATGAAGAGAAGCAGAACCTATCTTATAAAGGCTAAAGGAGAGTAAAAAGATATTTAACCTACATCCTTTAAAACTAATTTAACATTCCATTCACGTTCCCCTTTGAATTGCAGGTGAGCAGACAAAACAATATTCAGGAGGTTAGATTAGATAGACTTCATGTGTCAGCAGAAGGTCAGTTAATTATCTCTGATTGTCTATGGTGCATAATTTGGGTTTTCTATAATGCTGATAGGAGTCTACTTCTTTTTTTTAAGTGTTCAGATACACTTATTGTCTCATCAAGGATGGAGGTTGAGAACATTGTGAGTTATTCATTTCCATAATCTTAATTGGAAGAATGGGGAATAACAATAGCAACCATAATAATGCCCTAGCAGCTTCACAAGCCATATCGCAGATAGTCATTATTTTAATCAGATCAGTTGGGAGACAAAATACTTAGATCCAGAACATTTTACTAACAAAACACCTACAAATAACAAGCCTGCCCATTAACAAGATTATCTAACCTCTTTTCATCTCTCTATAATTAAAACATTTTTCTCCTTTCCTTTACTATGTTACTACTTTCCCCCCAATCTTTTGCAGATTTTGCCAGGCAAATTATGTTAAAAATTATTATATGACCTTACTTGTTAATTATTAATTTGATTCCAAGCAGATTTGCCTTACAATTAGTCCTACTTATTTTATGGAAGCCAATTTTTTTTAAAAAAATCTGGTTTTGCTTTACCTTGTCCAAATCCTAGAAATAGGTGGGTCTAATGAAATAATGTAGGATGGTGAGGAGCTAGTCTAATTTCCTTAGATTAACTCAAGAGTGAGATTTACTTATTTCCAGGGCTTGATTGATACTTCAGATCAGGAAGAAATTCAAACTCAGATTAGCCACACAGCTTGAAGTTGTTGCACATAACTCTGAAGAATGGGTCTTGGATTACTCAATAATAATTCTGTCTGAGTAAATCTTTAGGTGGTGCTTTTTAGGCTCCAACAACTTGATGTGAGCCTTCCACTGCCTTAGAATGAATGAATTGTGATTTCCTGTTGAAAATATTGTCATTGCCATGTAGAAATTAGTAGATTATTCTTCAAATAGATGTGCCTACTGAAAAGGCCTTATCTTGAGTATCTAACCTAGTCTCCCTAGAGGGTTGTACCTCTGATTATGAAGATAAATTCTGGGTACATTCATACAGATTTTTAAAAATTAATAAATAATGGAAATATTTATGTTTATGAGCTGTTTAATTGTTTATTCCTGTGAGTTACTACAAGCACACAAAGCTTTTAGCTGTGCTTTAAGAGATATACTGAAATGAATTTGAATCAAACTAAGGTAAGGATCAGTACAACCAAAAAGAAGTGGGTATTGAAAGGCATTTGTGGCAGAGCAAACAAATTAAATTTACTAATAAGATGATTCATATTTTTGAAACATGTAAAATAATCAAAGAAAGGGGGATTAAATGTATTTTTTTCAACAGTGATGTTAATTAATTTCTTGCTTTTCAATTAAGGCAAACAATGAAAGTATCTCAAATTGCATTCACAAATTAACCTAAGCAAGGGAGAAAATATTTTGTTAAATAACAGTGTGATACATTTTAATCAAGTGTTGTGCATTTAAATTGCTTCTTTCATCCATTTAGGATGAGTTTTTATTATTATTATTCTCTTCATTTATCCTTTTTTCAGCATCATTCATACACCTTTATGTGGCCTGGGACATGAGCCAGAATGGTCATAATTGCTTCATGTTTCATTTGACCAGCAGATATACCTAACCTAACTCTTTTCAAAATAGCTTTGGTGTTTTTTTTTTGTTTGTTTGTTTTTAAAGCTGGGGTTTTATGCAAGCTTTTTTGGGAAACATTTCCTCCACATAACATTATATATTGCAAATGTTATAATTGTAATAGCTAATTTAGTATATGTTTCAAGCTGGTGCTTTAAATTGGATTATTTTATTAGATAAGAAACAAATGTTAATCTGACCTGTAGCTGAGCTCCTGATCCAGTTCTCAGTTGTGTCATGGACATGGAGGAACTATCCTCCAATAACAGTCTCTGATTCCATCTTTTTCTGCTGATCGATAGATTTTATTACCATTGTTGTTAAGAAGTCTGTATGCTGCTTTTTAAAAAAAAAATTATTCCAGGGTAGCTTACAACTGATGTATTTTATTTGATTACTTTAACTATGTTTTCTCCCTTTTATTGTGAGCCACTTTGAATTTTTACAAAGAAAAATAGAATGTTTTTTTTTATTATGAACAAAAACATGGAGTCATAGTAAAACAGAGAGTAAATTCAAATCAGGTTAGCTTGCAAATCAGCAAATACATTTGCAGCCCCCACCTCCACTCCTAACCTCACATTAAGAAATGTTTCTAATAATTTCTGGACCAGTCTAAGACCTGTTGGGTGGGGAGGCAGAGTTGCAATGGTCTACCAGGATTCCATCTCCCTCACAAGATGCCCTGTCCCACAGTCTGCTGGATATGGGTGGTGGTCAGAACAGAATAGGGATTCTGTTTGTGTACTGCCCACCCTAGTGTTTAACAGTCTCTCTTCCTGAGCTGGCCGAGTTGGTCTTGGCAGTGGTGTTGGTGTCTCCTTGGCTGGTTGTTCTGTGGGACTTCAAGATCCATGCAGAGACTGCTCTGTCAGGATTTCATGTCCTCCATGATGAACATAGGTCTGTCCCAAGTAGTATCTGCTTCCACACATGCTGCCAGACATACTCTGGACCTAATTTTCTGTGCAGGGCAGACTGTTGATGATCTGGGCGTGGGCCCCACAAGAACAGTATATAAACCACTCGGTAGCCCTCTATGAAGATTTTGCACAGGACTTCGTGGATAAAATTGCTTGGATCCACTCTGATTTGGATGCTGTAGTTGCTACAGGTCCAGTTGATGTAACCTTGGTCACTGCTTGCCCAATGTTATTGGATATGTTTTAGTTTGTGCATCCTGAGGGTGTCAACAGAATGCTTGGAGAAGTGAAAGCCACCACATGCATGCTGGACATTCAACTTCCTGTTTCCGGGAAGAATTCAAGGTGTTTTTTTCAATCTTGTGATCTAAATGGCTTGGATCCCGACTATCTCAAGGACCATCTCGCCCAATACAAGCCAACCTGAATGCTAAGATGAGCAGGAGATGGAAATTGTCTATGTACTAAACTAGTGTCTGCTCTCAGCCCATCTTGGCTATTGAAAGAGCCAGAGGGGAAACTGGCTCATTGGAAAGTAATGAATGCCTCACTATAGCAAGCCAGGTTCCCTGCTTGTCTAAAAGAAGCTGTGGTGAGGCTGCTACTGAAAAAAAAATTCCTTAGATCCCATCAGACTGGAGAACTATCAGCCAGTCTAAACATCTCCTTTTTTGGAAAAGGTGTTGGAATGTGTGGTCGCTTCCCAGCCACAGGGATTCTTGGATGATATGGATTATCTAGATCCACTTCAGTCTGGCTTCTGACCTGGCTATAGGACAAAGACAGCTTTGGTCATCTTGGTGGATGAGCTACACAGGGAACTGTACAGGTGGAGTGTGTCCCTGTTGGTTCTACTGGACCTCAGTGGCTTTCAGTACCATTGAACTCAGAAGGTATTGTTGGGGAACTCCTGTTCAACACCCTGGCCATTGGCCTGTAGGGTCCCTCAGGATTCTGTTCTGTCCTCCATATTATTTAAGATCTACATGAAATCCCTGGGAGACATCATCCAGAGTTTTGGCCTGTGGTGTCACTATTATGCTTATGACTCCCAACTCTATCTCTCCTTTCCATTTGACTCCAAGGAAGCTGTCTATGTACTAAGCCACTATCTGCTCTCAGTAATGGATGTGGGTGAACAAACTGAATTTAATCCAGGCAAGACAGAAGGTCTCCTGGACAGTTGTAAGGCAGATCAGGGAATAGGGACTTAACATGTGTTGGATCGGGTTACACTCCCTGCAATCTCAGATTTGCAGTTTGGGTGTGCTCCTGGATTCAGAACTGAGCCTGAATGCCCAGGTTTCAGCTATGGGCAGGAATGCATTTGCACAGTTAAAACTAATGTGCCAGCTGCATCCATTCCTTGAGAAATCAGATCTGGCTACAGTGACACATGCATTGGTTACATTCTATTTTGACTATTGTAATGCACTTTATGTAGAGCTGCCCTGAAACTTCAGCAGGTGCAAAACTTCAGCAGGTGCTCAGGCTGGGGCTGGCTACAGGGTTGGGGCTGGCTACAGGGATCATATCACTCCCCTGCTGAAACAGTTGCACTGGCCAGTGGTCTGTTTCCGGGAAGAATTCAAAGTTCTGTTTTTGACCTTTTTGACCTAAATGGCTTGGATCCAGACTATCTCAAGGATCATCTTTCCCTATACAAGCCAACATGAGTGCTATGATCGGCAGGAGAGGGCTTTCTCTCAGTCCCATCACCTTCTCAGGTGCAGTTGGTGAGGACTCAGGAAAGAGCCTTCTCCATGGTCGTTCCCAGACTGTGGAACCTCCTTCCATGGGAAGTTAGATCAGCCCCTTCCCTGCTCTCTTTTTGCTGGCAGCTGTAGACATTATTTAGACAGGCATTTAATGAGTGAATTTTACTTGTGTCATCTGGTGTGCTGTCTTAATGTTTTAATGATTGTTACTGGTTTTAACTATGCTGTTTTTAATTTATGTTTTAATCTTGGCAAAATTTATTTATTATTTTAATTTTTGGAATCAGTGTTTTAGTTCTGTCTTTTTAAATTATTGTAACCTACCTTGAATCCCATTGTGGAGTAAAAGTGGGATATAAATCCTTTAAATAAATAAATAAATAAATGGAAAAGGATGTCCCTGAAACTGAATCTTTTACTAGACTTGAATTTTAGCATCACAAATTATTCAAAATGATTTGCATGTTTTTGTCTTTGAGAAAGGTAAGCAAAGATTTTGCATTACTTATTCCTGTAATTTAAAATAAATTTAGCAGTTCTGTGCTTTTCATCTTTTCTATTTTCCATATTTGAAACCTGAAATCAGATTCTTGGGTTTTGGGGGGGAAAGGAGGGATTAGTTACCCTTCGCTATGGTGCAAATAGTCTGGCCTCAGTACCATTCACAGGATGTGCTTTCTCTTTTGCCTGCCACACTGGGTTCCTACTTTAGGTGGTTGGCTTAAGAAACCCAATGGCCTTACAACCCTTATGATTATTTGACATGACATGTTCATGTTTTAAAATACTGAATCAACCCGATTGTGAATTTCCTGCGGCCTCTTTCTGGCTTTCCTTTCCACAATCTGTCTAATATGCATTGCTGAATGCAAGTAATTATTTATGCTGTCTGCAGACCTTTTCTTCATGGAGTATATTTCACCCCATCTCTAACAATTCTTGCAAAATAGACTGCAGTGTCTTAGCAGCAGCATTAAATAAAGGCCCAAGAAAGAAATCCAAAGGTACTTAGTAACAATATTATTACCAGTCTCCTCAGCATCAGATCAAACAAAATGCATTTAAAAAGCAACATGAGTAGGAACATTGCCCCAAAAGTTTTTTTTAAAAATGGAGCATTTTGCACTAGTTCTTCCTCCAGTTTGAACCACATTTTTTTTCAACTTCATGCCATGGCATATAGACTTTAGAGTGCAGCAGGGGAAGGAAATGTGTGCTCAATCCACCCTGCTAACCAGTGAATGAGTACAGTTCATAGAATAGTCCAGCAAATGCTCATCCCTGAAAAAAACTGGCAAAAAAGTAGTATGATATCTCTGGGTTAAATTCAGTATTTCCACTAAATAACCTGTTTCTCCTCTCACAATTGCATATCCTCATAGACATTTGTTAGGAAAGAAATTTGTAAGTGGGGGAGAATTGTAATGTTATCTCTCATTCTTGATTGCAGTGAAAAGAACCAGCCAAAATCACCTGCATCTTTCTCTCCAGAATAATTGCTTCTGAGTGAAATACATCAAATGTACAATCTGTACATTCCCCATTGTTTTTAGTATGACTATTTTTTGTCTATCAATATAAGCAGGTTTGTTACTTTCTCTGTGACCCAATTACATTCATTTCACATCACTACAAAGAGATGACTTGTATGATTAAGCTGATTTTATCAGTAGGTTGGTTCAGTAACCATTTAGCCATAATAAGTGAAGATGGGAAAGTAAGCTTGTTGTCTTAGTGAGGTTTTTATACAGATATTTATCAATTTGGTAAGGCTGAACATCTTAAGGATCACAATCAAAAAGTAAATGGAAAACTTTTGCTGGCATTTTGTCCAGTCTTGTAGGCAGATGGAAGATGGAAAAGGATGGATATAATAAATCTTTAATCCCACATTGTGTTGTAAGGCTAGTGAAACTGGATCTCAGTGATTTCTTTTTTGGCAGACAGAAGTAGCTAGCCTTGACATAGGCTGAAGCTACACAGGAAAAATGATACAGCCTTTCTTCAGTCTCAGTCCTGGCATGTCATACAATGTTTTCCCCAATATAGTTTGAAATCAGATCTATTACATGTTTGCAGGCTCTGAGGTAGGGTTTTTTTTTAAATCCTCCATCTTAGTCTGATTTTTCAGGGAGAGTAAATGCATCTTTTCTTTAGTTTTTTGTGGTTTTTTCGGGCTTTGCGGCCATGTTCTAGATGGGAAGATGTTTCACCAGCATCTGTCGGTGGCATCTTCAGGAAAAAAAATCTTTTCTTTCTTTCTTCCTTCCTTTCTTTCTTTCTTTCCTTCTTTCTTTTATCATCCTCCTGCTCCTCCTCTTTCTTTACTGTGAGATTATTTTTTCTCACTATTTTTTTCTTCACAGTCTGGACATATGTAAATTCTGAATCTTTGAATATTTTCTTGCCTTTAGATGGTCTTTTGAGTAGGGTGATAGTGGAGCCAGCATGTTGTAGCGGTTTGAGTATTCAACTATGACTCTGGAGACCAGGATTGGAATCCCCATGTAGCCATGGAAATCCATTGGGTGACCTTGGGCAAATCAAATTGTCTCAGCCTCAGAGGATGGCAATGACAAACCCTCTGAAAAAACTTGACAAGAAAACACCATGACAGGTTCACCTGAGTGTCAAGCACTATGAATCACTTTTCTGGAAGTATGCACTGTTGAATTCTATGCGACTTACTTCTGAGCAGACCTGCATAGCATTGTAGTATATTTCTTGAATGCTATGCCAACCTTCCTGGGAGTAGGGATGGAATTTACTTATGGCTACACATGTATAGGATTGTGCCCTTAAGGCTGCCATTCTGTACTTATTTGTGGGGGGAGGGATAGTGAGGTCAATGATGTGAATATAGGGGAGGTAGTGGCACTGAAATGGGAAAAGAGCACTGCCAAGTGGTTGGGAAAACAGCAAAACAAAGCTGCAAAGTATGCCATTTATTTATTTATTTATTTATTTATTATTGGTAGTGCCTGTGGTTATGTTGTTGGTGGCGGGGAACCAGGAGCTGTGAATTCTACTACTAGGTGAGCTAAAATAATTCAAACAGCTGAATGCCCACAGTGGCTACACCCCCTCAAGCTGGCTTTGCTTTATGATATGGTCTTTGTTTGGTTTATCTTCTCAATTCCAAGTTGGATTAAATGGATTCACATTTTGGTTTAAAGAGGTTAAACTGAAACAATAATAGTTCATGCTGGAGTTGAAACCCTTTCCCCACTTTTTCTGTAAACTCATGCACTGATAGCTGTCAATGAAATATTGTACTTCTCTGAATATCATGATGGTGAATGGTCAAATGTGTGGTTATACAATTTTTCTGGTACAGTTACCTAATTTGAGATGACTTGGAATGGTATGAATTAGTTTATAGCAATATGCAATCTGGTTCAGCTCAAATACCTGAGCTTTGCCTCTTTTTTTCTACCTACAAATGAGATTGAACCAGCTTATCATTTAACACCTTGGAAAGTGGGAGAGGCTTGAACTGGAAGAAGAAACTGGCAAAGCCACTTCTGGGTACTCCTTGCCTAAGAAAACTCAATATAATTTATGGAGTTACCATAAGTTGACAGTGACTTGAAGGCACATTCACACAGGAATAATTGTAATTCTGAGAACTACTAGTACAGCATTGGAGGGGAAAAAATCCTACTTAGTGTAGTGATCCATATATTTCATGTTTTTCCCATTAAGAGATATAGAGAAAATTGGCAAATTTTTATCTCATTTACCTGACTACACATGATGTATTCCAGATTCAAATATGATTTTTTTCTTTTAATTCACATTGTTGAAGTAATAGTCAGAATTTATGCATTTTCTTTTATTTTTCCTTTTAGTTCACCCAATTAACAGGCAAGATGACTAAAACTGTGAGATACATTTTTAATACATGTATGCTGAGGCATATTACATTATTCGTGAAAATATTTTACATGTACAACTCCATTTGACAAGTGTATGACATAGAAACAGATTTTGTTTTTGAAATGCTGCATGTGGGTGAATAGATTGATGGTTGGATGGGCAGGCAGGCAGGCAGACCAATGAATTTCCAAGGTTATCATGCAAACAGTGAATTTTAAAGCATTTACAATCAGCAAAGGATATTTGCAGAAGTATTGTTTCCAATGAAGGTATGGCAGTCATCCATTGTCTGCATAATAATTGTGCCCATCTTCAGTGCTTACCATATTGATCCACTTATCTAGAATGATACTTTAGATGTCAGTTATTGGAGCAATATTATAATAGCTGGGTCTCACTAATTCTATGGTCTTTTTTGTGAAGAAAGAAAAGATGAACGATGGTTGAAAATTAGTTGCAGCGTGGTAAGAGATAAGCTTTGATGCAAGAATAGATTGTTAGTTGAGATGTCAGCAAAAGTGTGGATTGATCTTTACTTCCTTGAACTTAGAGCCAACGTTTTTGTCTCTGAATGGCTGAAAACCTCCCTTGCAGTTGACTTGACTAAACAGTTGAAGTTTTTCAGGGACAGAGGTAGGAAAGGAGAGGGAGAGAGAGAAGAAAAAAAACAAACCCTAATAACCTACCCCATTTGTAGAATTGCCTTCATTTTCTTTGCTAAAACTGTACAAACACGCTACAGGATTAAAAATCCTTAAACAAACATTGCTAGATACTAGAAAGCAAGCTGTGATCATTCATTTAACTATTATTTTTAGCATTAACCTATTATAACTAGAGATTATAGTAGCATGTTTAGTGAAATGCTAGCAAGCCATTCTTATCACTTGCCTGAGAATTAACACATTGTTATTATTTTTCATGACAATTTAAATTCATGTGATATTAAAGATTTCTGGAAGACAAGGGAGACTTGCCTCCAGGTACATAGATATAGAGATAGATATAAATGTCATATATTTTAAAACTTGAAAAAGCATGATAGAAGATTTTGAATGTTCCAGGGAAAGGTGGAATACAATATCAATGTCACTGTCCAAACCAAGAAAATGATCCCTGAAGAAGCTATTAAAACATAGGCAATACAATGTGAATGCATGGACAAGATGCATTTCTCTTGGGGACTTGAAGTGAATGTATTAATAACCTGCATAGATGATTGATTATTGCACCAAAATAATACTGAGCATTTGGCAACCCCAGGCTGTTCCCAGAGTATTCTGGCCCATGTAAATGTTGCTTGAGAATGCTTAATCCATACTATATTCCTGACACTTATATGCTGAATCTTCTGGCCTGGCAACTCATGTGTGTGTTCAATCTCAAAGGATGGCCTTTTTGTTATAAATAACACAACTTAACTGTTTTCAAATATTGGTGACACCAGATCTATAGGGATGGTAAGTCTTAACATGGTATGATCCCCATATGTGGTATTAGCAGGTATTACAGGATCACACCTCCCTCCTTTCTTTGCCTGTAGTCAGGTCTTCCAGACTGGGATCTCTGCCTGGGACTTCAGGCACACAGAGACCAGGAAAGCTAATGATTGGAACCCTTGCAGCTGTTCATTGTTGGCAGAGATCTAGTTCAGGACATAGTTTGTGTTCTTTGCACAATGCATACTTGGATGGTTCTTCTGCATGGAGAAACTACACTAGCTCAGTGAGGTAGCTCTTTGGAGAAGATATTAAAGAGGTCCACTGGTGCACAGGTGATCTCCATGGCCACTCTCCAACAATGGCCAGAGTCCTATGGGTGTTTTACACAAGAATAGTTTCCCTATGGAAGTGGCTGCACACTTTTCCCCCATGTGCAACAGTGACATTCACAGAAGTGGTGCTATATATGTGGTGACATTGGGCAAGTGGTTGTGAGCTCAGTTGTTTCTTCCATTGCATTTCCCATTGCACAAAACTGCTATTCAAAACAAGGGTTGCATAACACAATTAAAAAGATTTATTTGGTACAATACATAATCTTGGCCAATGTCTCACCAAGGATTTCTTAGAA
>NC_056526.1:153470682-153563710 GCF_019175285.1 Sceloporus undulatus
TCCAACATTTTGGCATTGGTGGCTCTTCTAGACTATAAATGTCTCCAGAGAATATTATCAACTAATTTCTTCCTCTAATGGTCTGATATATCAGGAGGCTCGGGGCAGTGACTTTAATCTTCTGGCTTTGCCTTTTTGATAGGCAGAAGTAGACTTAGATAAAGAGAACACTGTCCACTAGAATTTTTAAATTTACTTATTTGGGGGTGGGACCTAATTAGTGACAAGAATAAGCCTCAAGTCCCCCAGAATTAGTTACCATTATATTTTCAGTTTTAAAGAATAACAGTTTGCTTTCTGATTTCTCAAAAAACATGTCCTTTTTTTTAAAAAAAAAAAAAATTAACAACAAAAATACTGAATCATGCAAGCCAAACCTGAATGCTACAGTGAGAAGGCTGTGGAATAGACCATATTTAACTAGCATAAGAAAACATCATAAATGACTGCACACACAAAGGACATTAAAAAAATTCCAAAGGATTAATAAGAGAATGGCACAACAATATGGCCAAACATACCACCAATATGCTGCAACAAAACAAAAGAAAAAATGCTATTTTTTTTAAAAAAAGCTAG
Organism: Sceloporus undulatus; assembly: GCF_019175285.1. Taxonomy (NCBI): domain Eukaryota; kingdom Metazoa; phylum Chordata; class Lepidosauria; order Squamata; family Phrynosomatidae; genus Sceloporus; species Sceloporus undulatus. Next base: position 153,471,262 of record NC_056526.1, read on the forward strand.
AAAATTAGCATTTAAATGCTGCTATGACAATACATCTCTGTTCTCTCTCAGAAGAACCAGTTGTTCAAAGGGCAAGACTTATTATTATCATTATTCTACACGAGCAAGCATAAGTGTTTTTAAAATGTGTTGTTTTTTTTAAAGAAGTCTTTTGGAGAATAACCTTGATCATTCTGAGAATAAAGACAACAACAAAAGACACCAGAGATTTCACCTCCCACACACCTTTGCTAGCAATTAAAACTACAATCCTTCACACACCCCAGAGTAAGCCTCACACAGAGAATTAAATGGAGCTTACTTGATAAAAGTAGCAAAAGAATTACAGTTACACCACAGAAGAGGTGTGATTATCCTATGTTATGTTACAATTGTGAATTGCTTCAGGTTTACTTTAATATTATTAAGAATTAATTGCAAATAACTCATTATATACTTCAAATTACTTCCAGGCCCTGATTTTCATACAGACATGTATGACTGGACATTAACTGGAGTTCACCAGATGAGCTTGGTACAACCAAATCAGAGGTGATAATTCAAATCATAGCCAAATTAATTGGTAGCACATTCAGTTCACAAAATGTTAAATCTGCAAGAGATGTCAGACATTTATTTAAATGTTCAGAAGTCACTCAAATTTATTACCAGCACTTATTCATCAGAATGAAATGATTGTTGTGTTGTTGTTGTGTCTGATGAGTAATTTTCAAAGAGAACTCCATGTGCACTCAGTGCATGAACACATTAAAACAGAAAGATTGCTCTCAACTGAAACATTAAGATCCCAAATAAAATAATCTTATTTCAGGTTGTAAGGATATAAATCTTATCTTTTTTCTTTCTTTCTTGCATACGATAAGACACACACAAACACACACATACATTTCCTTTGTGTGAGAGTTTTTGTGAAGTTTTCTGATTTTTATTTTTATTTTTTACATTTGGTTATTTTTATGGGGAAAAATATGAAAAAGTTTTCCCAAGGTTTTTTTTTTGGGGGGAGGGGCGAAATGCTTACTTTTGAGCAAAATAATAATAATAATAATAATAATAATAATAATAATAATAATAATTATTATTATTATTATTATTATTATTATTATTATTATTATTATTGCAGACAAGAGGTCTTGCCTTCCTGGAAATCAGATAGTTACAAAAAGAATATTGTATCAAATAATTTTTAAAAATCTCTCTGCAATGCTGATATGGTGAAAATATACAATATTTCCTCATGGTAAACATGACTACAATGGTTCCTCCCCTTATGTGGAGGATCCGTTCTGGATCCCATTGCATAAGGGGAAATCCACGTATGTTCGCACACCACAGGAAGCAATGGGGCACATGCTCATGGCGTTTTGTGGTGCGCCATTGCTTTAATTGTTGTGCAGCCTCTGCATGAGCTGGAAGCCACTTATAGTGCACCCGCGTATGGCATGGGTGCATTGTACTTATAAAGTGTGATGGATTTTTGGTGCTGCAACCAGAATGTTCAGATTAAGGTTCAGAAGTGACAAAAACCCACAATGCTAATTTCAGATTATAAACCATTTATTTTCATTTTATAAGAGAATGTATGCCCTAACTTCACTTGGAGTTTCTCCCATCATCTAGTTTCTATGTACATTCCTAAAATGTAAGCTACTGGAATGTTGCTATGTCATAACACTGAATTTCTGTCAAGAAAACATCTCGAGGTCAGCAAATCTGCATTCCATACAGCTGGTTCCACAGCTCACCACTATAGAATATCTAGTTGTGTGTTTGTTTTTAATCAGTTTGGAAAATATATAAAAATATATCAAGGAATAGTGGATAGTTCATGCTTCGTTTAAGGACTATACATGTGCTTGTTCAGTCCTGTTACAATCCTCAAGCTACCTATTTTGTTGCACTTGTATTGAAATTTATTAGATTATAGCAAGCAGATTGGTTAGACTGAAAACATTATGGCCAAATCCAATGGTGGATTTGTGTATCTTCTGATGTTGCTCCATGTACAATGTTAAAGGAGTCAGGACTTTTCTACTTTCCATACCACTGCAGGACTCTGTGCTGACAAAACTCTCATCCAGTGGCTTTCCTGGCATTCTTAAACAGATCCTTAGGGTACAGAGAAGTATGGAAGGGGTTGGCAGTTCTGAATGAAGCAGCAAAATCCAGTAGGCATATACCATCAGGTCTTGGTGAATGAAAAGTTTTCTTAGAAATCAAAAGCTTTTATAAACTTTAGGTTTATAGAACTGCTGTGTTAGCTGGATTTTTAAAGCACATCATCCCTCATCCTATAGTATTACTAAATTGTTTAGATTTTTCTTATATCTTTGCTGAAAAGCAGTTCATTGAATCATTCTATTAACTCTGGGTAGTAAAGCTAAGCATGCATGTAAGTGCTTGCCTGAGAGCAGAATTCAGACAAGTGGTTTGGTTTTCTTTTCATTGTCACTTTCCATTGATTCACCAGTTAAGTTAAAGTTAATTGATTACCACAAAGACATTTACTCTTCTCTTCCTTTCCAAGTGACAGAAATGGCAGGAGCAACTCTGGTGACGGGGAAATGATCAGATAAGGATGTTTCTACCGTATTTCATTTCTCATCCTTCACCAGCCTGAGAGTTTAGGTAACTGACACCCAGACCAGATTTTGCATCTTAGCACACTGAAACATGTCAGAAAAATTGAGAACATCCAGAAACTGGAGAAGAAGAAAACAACTTATTCTGATCAGTTTCTCATATGCTAAGACTGTTGTTCTAACCACCACCATTTCTTGAATATGTTTTTGATGTTGGGGTACTGGCTCTGTCAGCTCTGCCAGACCCTGAGAATTCTCTTCTAAATAAGATTTTAACTGACCAGATTTTTTTTTTTTTTTAGAAAAGTTAAATTTTTCTTATTTTAGAAGACTATTAAGAATCTGCAAGGTTTGTTTCCAGTGTTGTGGATATTAAGTGCACTTTTAACCAAATAAAAACAGTGGGTGGGATGAGATTTAATGACATGTCATGGCACTGGGAAAAGCTAACACCTTCATCTTCAACATAGGAATTCTTCCACACATTTTTCAATATTACAAAGAGGACTCTGCGGTCAGGGTGCTCACACCCTGCGACATATTGGCCACACGTGTGTTCCAAACAAACTCTCTCTTGTAGGCACAAATCCACAAACACGCTTCACTGATGCTTCAAACATTACTTAACAGAGGTGGGTTACAGATCGCAGAGGTCTGCCGCCACCACCGTTTGCTCCGTGCGGGAGCCGCAGCAGCCACACCACGTGGCTCCCGCATGGACCGAAAATGTCATTCAGTTACATGAGTGCCAGTCATGTGGGTCACTTTTCTCCCTCCCTCCCTTCCCTTCCCTGTGGCTGGCAGATGCTGGTGAAACGTCAGGAAGAAAAGTTTCTAGAACATAGCCACATAGCCTGAAAAACCCACAAAAAGCCATGTATGCTGGCGATGAAAGCCTTCAACCACTTTTAAAGCTTAAATTATGGCTGAAGAGCTCCAGAATTGTGTGAAAAAGTTGGATTTTGTAATAACCCCCCTCCAAAAGCATGCTGGGTAGGTCATAAGGGAGCGAGAGAGGGTTAAGGGAGAGGGCAGGAAGAGAGTGTGATGGGAATAGCAGCCCTGGTCATGCAAATGAAAGGTGTGTTGGTGGCTACTCTGCAAATGGTATGTCACCATTTTAATTTATCTTCTGTGATTGGTGTGATAATAGCCTAAATTTCTTCATTAGTGGAACTGGGCTGTTGCTGATCCTGTATATTCTCTTCATATGAGGAAGAGGAGCAGACATTGACTCTACAAGATGCACAATCCAGAACTGTCACAGGAGTAACTTTTACTGCACCTGAGAACTAGCACTACACCAGTGTGATTGGAAGCTTATTGACAAGTTTTTCTGTCAGTGACAAAGTGTGGTCTTACCATGCTTCCAGGACAAGGCAGCAATGAGAGGGAGATAGCACCATGCAGTAAATATCACCAAAGGTGCTGTTATCAAACTTTTATGGCCATTTCTAATGATGTCCTTGGTCTTCTGACATGATCCAGGATGATGACATCATCCTCAGAGAGTGAGAAAGGCTGGCCTGCTCCATCAGGCCTTGCCTAAAGTAAGATGATGAGCCCTCTATCTCTGTCATCTGCCATCATCCAGCCTTAGAGAGAGAGAAAGGCTGGTCAGCCCCATCAGGCCTGGACTAAAGTAAGAAGAACCCTTTCTCCAATCCATCTGTGATGGTCCAGACCTTGGAGGGAGAGAAGAACTGCTGGACTTATTCCCCTTCCCACTGCCATTCCCTTCTCCTTTTGTGTCATATGTCTTTTGGATTGTAAGCCTGAGGGCAGGGAAATGTCTAATTAACTGTGGAGATTATCACATGAAGGATTACTGTCATTAAAATTGTGCTAAATCACTCAAAACCCAAGATGGTGTGATCGTCAGTTGTGCTTGTTCCCCATGATTAAATTGTCATGGAGGAGTCCACTCACCTCACCCATCATTAAAGCGTTTGCAGAGCAGCCATTTCTCCAATAATGGGAACTTGCATTTTTTGGAGAAATAGCTGCTCTGCAAACGCTTTAATGATGGGAGAGGTGAGTGGACTCCTCCATGACAATTTAATCATGGGGAACAAGCCTGAATGGCAATTACACCATTACAGTTTTCAGATGATTCAGAGATGTTTTCGGCATGGTAAGCCTCCGTATGATAATGTCCTATCTCTAAGTTGCTTTGAGAGCCTTTCCTGCTAAAGAGTGGTATAAATATAGTAAATGAATAAACTAAATAAATACTTCCTCAGTATGAATTGAACACAGAAGAAGTAAACTAAGGCTGAAAACAGACAGGCTCAAAGGATTGCAGAGGGACCATGGCACCGCTGCAGTCTGAACTGAGCCATGAGAAGGACAGATTTTTCCCACTCCTTTTTGCCCTGGTTCTTTTGGGAAAATACATCATTTGAATGGTTTGCTGCTGCATTCAGAGCATGTGACATCTAAACACTACACCTTGAACATGTTGGGAAACCACATCATTTGATGCCTTAATCTATGAAAGCTTATGCTACAAATTATTTTGCAGAGTTATTCTCAAAGGTGCTACAAGATCCGTTCGCATATTGATATTTCAGGCTAACACTGCTATGTCTCTGAATTCTATGCTCTGTTACTTTCATGCTATGCCCAGGATTTCCAAAGAACTGGTCATCGGCATCAAGAGAAACTCTGTGTGTGTGTGTGTGTGTGTGTGTGTGTGTGTGTGTATCCAGAGATTATCAGCATATTGATAATATTACATCAATAAATTGGCTGCCTCTTCCAGTTATTATACAGTATTTAGTAGTGAGCTGAGTGAATTGTCTTGGGATTACACGCAAACAAATGAATATTTGTTTGTTTTATTCTTACATTTCTTCTGTCATAACAGATGTTATGGCTGCTGGAACTGGAAAGAATATTTGATCTTGCCTTCCTCTCATGTGTTAGTGACAAGTGCTAATTTGGGCACAGTAATGACAGGAGGGAAATCCTTTGAGATATCCATTTAAAAAGAAGCAACAGATGTCAGTTAAAAGTGGCAAATACTACAGAATACTTACAGAAGGGTCAGCCGCCTTTCCAGGAAATAATAATCATGTTGATAATGACAGCATATGGTGGTGCCTAATAGGCTCAGTTCAAAATGGAAGGTTTAATCCAATTTGTGTCATAGGCTTTCACTTGACTTCTTGAAGGATTTTGAGATTTCAGTGTAATTGTTGGCAAAAGATATTACCAACCATTTTTTTCATTCACAGGGGATATTTATGAAATATCATAATTTCATATTTCATTGTTTCAAGGAAAGTATGCTCCTAAAAAGGAGAGATAACCAAACCTCATGAAATGGTATTGTACTAGGGCATACCCTTGTAATTGCTCGTATCCACCATGCACTTACAAAGTGAGGTTTGGAATATATCACTCCATTTTATTTCTGATTCGTGACATTTTACATATAACACTCTCCAGCTTTAGTTCCTTCCTAGCCATGTTATTGCTAGTAGTGGTGAGCTGTCAAAAGGGAAAAAATAAGACAGAAATGTGAAACTCCCAAGAGACTGTCAGAGCTGGAGACAGTGATTTGAGAAGGATATTTCTCTTTCCTCCTTCTTGTCCTGTCCATATATATGTGGTGTGAGTCCTCCCGAGCACAACTGCTTAGCTGTCTTTCAGCCTTTTGATCCATAAGGAAACCTGCCATAGTGTCACTGGTATCAGAGACAGCCCTTCAGATACAGTTGGAAGCAAACCTAGTTTTGTTATTTATACATTCCTCAGCAAGAGACTCAGATAAGGCCACTGTTTCTTCTGCTGATAGTCAAGGTATCAGTCTGTTTTTCTTGTATTCTTTTGAATTTTTAAGATTATTGGGCTGCTCTGCTGAGATGACTGAAGGACCTGCTTAAGTCTTGCTGATGTAATGTCCTTACTAAAAGAAATTAGACAACTGTTCATATAGGCTGGAAGAAATGTAAGTGCTATAGAGCTTGAAATAGTTCAGTAATGCTGAATCATTATTCTGGTAGCCAGCTATGGACACTAATGAATGTGACGTTAAGATATAGTAGGTTACTGCACTACACTCTTATATTCCACTTTTAATGCTTTGTCTGCCTCCTGTTGCATTCTGGGGTTTATATTTCAGTGAAGGTTAACTGCTCATTGGCTGAGAAGTCTAAATGCCCCCTCCTTAAACTACAAATCCCAGAATGCCACAGAAGGCACCCAGAACAGTTAAAATGGAATAGCATTACTATAATAGTGTAGTGTGGTAACCTCCCTAGCCAAAAGCTACCTCACTTCTTCTAGATATAACTGGTGGTAGTAGGATATGTATATAGACAGATAGATAGATATTTTTCCTAGCCTTTTTCAATTATTGTGTAACCTGTTTCTCTTTTTAAGAGTTTGTCTTGTTCTGATTTTATTTTGCTTTTCTCACATGAGTCATTGAACTACTTAGCCTAAAGAGTTCTGCAAGTAGTGTACCTGACCCAAGAAACTTATGATCCAAAATGAGTGATCTCATAGGCATGGGAGTTTTGTTAGAGTGAGAAGGTGAGGGAAGCACGATAACATACACACCATAAAAAGACTCCCCACAGCAATTTCATCACCAACCTATTTGTTTGTCAGTCAAAGGAAGGTATAGGAAGATCTGATATTTCAGATAGTCTGAATCTAAGCCATGTAAGTTTTTACAAATCATAACCACCACTTTGAATTGGGCCCAGAAATGATCGGTCAGTAAATGAAGCTGCTTAAGCATGGGAGTTTTATGTTCCGTATAACTAGCCCTAATCAGCATTCTAGCTTGAAGTAAGAGACCTACTGAATCTTCCAAATGTTTTCCAAATGCAGTCCATATAGAACAATTATATCTTCTTCATTCTCAAATGAATAGGAATAATGGTTTGTCTTTTCCAAATATGTATACATTTAGATCAAATAAAAACATAAAATGAAAAATATTAAAGTCAGTTAATTCATAAACAAGAAAGTCACTTAATAAGTCTCAGACAAGGAATTGTTTAGGTATTCACAATACAAATGGAACTGTGGTGTAATATTATTATATATAGGGATCTAAATGCACTTGTGCTAGTTTATGACTAAGGCAAGGGACTAATCAATATAAAAGAACTCTTCTTATTTCAGTTTAATTCAAATGGCAATTATTTTGCATAAAAAGAGAGAGGGAAGTAACATTTTTAAAAACATCTTCTAAAGAGAACAGGTTTACTAGTGTTGTTGTAATAATTTCAGATTCTGTTTCATATGTATTAAAATAGAATAGATAGCTGTATTATTCATCAAAAGTGAAAGGGATTGCATTAAAATTAATAAGTCATAATGCTTCTGATTGGGTCTAGCCTGCAGAAATTTAGTGCAATAGCAAATGGCTTATCCCATAAATGATGCCTATGTTGTTGTTCCTGCTGCTGCTGTTAAATATTATCATGGTGGTGATGATGATGATGATGATGATGATAAAAAATTATGTTTTCAGAACCCATTCAGGCTATGGAAAAAACTGAAGATGTAGTTTGCCATCTTTTTATAGTGATTTCTGGTTCAAATAAACAAATACGGTTCACATTAGACTACTAATGAATTTCCATATATTAGATATCAGAATTTAAAGCTAAACAGAGTATTAGGTATCAGAAGGTGGGGCTAAATAGGATGATGAAACTGCCCAAAAACATAGATTAAGTTTCTTCTTTAAAGAAGAATTAAAACATCTCATTGCATTCAGACTGAAAAACAGAGATACCTTTCTCTAATACAATGTTCCTTCTTTCTGTCTCTTAAACAGCTGTCAGCAATGAATTCTGAAGCTGTTTAAAAATCATTTCTGTTGTCCAAGACTCCTACAAAAAATATAGCATACTTGTAAGAAGTATCTATTTCTTGGGGGTTAGGTGCAGGTGTTGAAACAACAAAAAGCCAGTTCTGGGAACACAGCACATAGTGCTGCAAGGAAGAATTGGTTTTGGTGGGCCCAAAGGGGAGGAGTGGAGGGACAGACGGTTTATTAGGTTCTTCCTGTCCTCTCCACTTCCTCATTAGACCCAACAATTGACCCACTTGCTCAGCCTTTGTGCAGTGTATCCTTTGCTACTCTTTTCTGAGCCGAGTTGCATTTTTTCCTCTCTTCCACATTTTTTTTGCCTGTGCAACACTGCATCATAGGAAATTGGGAATTGACTTGATGGGTATATAAATAGGTGGCCACTTGGGGGGGGGGGGGGGGGGGGAGTGAGATTATGGTGCACATCCATGACACCCATTTGGGTGGATGGATTGCCTCTAGAATTGCCTCTTTAGGTCATAGAACCAGGGATGGGGAAGAAGACTATCCTTAGGATTGGCCCAGGGACTGTGCCCTCACTTAAAATACAGCACGTCTGCGCCATACGCAGGCGCACTTTATGCGGCTTGAGCATATGTGCTCAAGCCGCGGGGCACACACGGGGCAGAAGGGGCGGCGTGTCCCTTTCAATTGGATGAGCGCGCGCGCCCATTGCGCCCCGCACGCCGCCGTGCACGAGCCCCATTGTTTCCAATGGGGCTTGAGCATAGGCGGAATTCGCCTTACGCGGAGGGATCCGGAATGGATCCCCGCGTAAGGCGAGGGCCCTCTGTAATGTATCTTGGGGGGTGGGATTCTCTGAGTTTGCCTTCCATTAGAGGGAGTCAGGGCCAACAAGGTATTTCAGTTCTCTTTGGGTCTCTGTTGTTTGCCTAGAAGAAACTGGATCTGTGTGTGAGGTGAAGACCTACTGCCTCAGTGCTCTCCCCCCACAATGTTTATCACAGAATTTAAATTAGGTAAATAGTTCAATAGATTAATAAAGTGACCCTTATTCAACCCAAGGTCTTGTGTCTTGTCTGTCTATTCCCATTAGGTCAGCAAATTAAAATATAGCAAACAGGATTCCCTACAAAGAGCATAATGTCCTTTCAGATCTAGCAGAACCATAATCAAATGATAGATGTTTTATCTACATAAAAGGCATGCTTATACGTCACATAAGATGTAGTTGCCTCTGTAAAATAAGCATGTTAGATTATTTATCTGCTGTAGTGTATATTTCTGCACCATGATACTACCAGCCAATAACACACAGAGAGAAATACACAATATAAGGACATTATTACACGATACAAATAAGCCTACATTTTCCAAAGAATGAAAGAAATGGGGGAAATCTGTACAAAAATTTTGTCCCGTATTTATTGCATATAACATTAGTTCTTTCTCTGATTTCTGTATTGCTTTCTGTCAGGGACTTTTCCCTTAATCACTATTTCTTTCTACATTCACATCACAATGAAATTTATTCAATTTGTTTCATTTTGTTTCATACTAAAGACTGTTTTATCCTAGTTGTTGTTACATTTATGGAGTTTCCCTCACCATTCTCCCATACTTTCTGCTGTTATTCACATCTTGTGAAATAATTAAATGCAAATGACTACTCTGTACATCTGCCAAAATCCATTTTCTAATTGATACATTTAAAAATATAATTGTGTTATAAATTGCCTTTTCACATGGTTGGTGGGCATACTTGCAATAAGCACCTTCAATTTAGTCAATCAATTAAAAAGGAGTTACCTTTTAAGTCTTCTGAAGTATGATACAAGTGATCAATGTAATCACTTTCACCTGGGAGTTATAATAATTGCATACCCACAAGTAAAGCATAGAAATATACTCCTGTATGTATTAATATTTTTGAAACTATAATATCTCCATCCAGTTATTAGTCCCCAACTACAGTCTCTATCTACGGAACCAATGTTGACTTAGTAGGTTTATAATTATGTAAGTTCCAATGATTTAATGGACCTACTCTAGTTGGAACCATTAATTGGATTTAGATCAACAGATGTAGTATTCAGTGAGGCAAATTGTTATGTAAAAAATATGTAATGAAAATTATGTGATGTCTTACACTTAACTGTGTAAAGATGTACAGTGTAATTACACAAAATGTTTAAAGATGGCTATCCTAAATATAAAGACCTATGGATACACTAACAATGTCATAAAAACATACGAAGAGTCATATTGGTTCAGACGAAGGACACAGCTGCTCCAACATTTTGTTGCCAGCAAGACATGAATGGAACTGCAACCTTCATGTTGCATTCCTCAACATTATTATTATTACTCAAAGTGTCTTACAACAATTAAAAAATTGTTAAAAATCCACAAAAACAAAAGTTAAAATGCAATTAAACAATCAGAAAAAATTAAAGCCAAGTTATAAATCAACACACACACACATTCATACCAGAAGAGAAATTCACAATATCCAGTGTATTTTGTAAGATGGGCCTTATACCATCACTCATCAAATGCTTGTCGGAATACAAAAGTCTTTGCTTGTTGCAAAAATAAATTTGGGAGGGTGCCAGTCTAACCTCTCTGAGATGATGTTCCAAAGCCTGGGGGCAGCCATTGAAAAGGCCCTCGCCCATATTGCCACCAGATGAGATTGTTAGGGTGGTGGGACAGAAAGAAGGGCCTCAGCAGATCACAGAGGACAGTCTGGTTCATAAAGGAGAGCGCAGGCATTCAAATAACCTGGATCAAAGCTGTATAGGGTTTTAGAAGTTATAACCAGCATTTTGATCTCTATCCAGAAGCTGACCAGCACAATTCTACCTCTGATTTAGGAGATGATATATGGCTCTCCTGACTAGTAGCCATCAATGGCTGCATTCTGTATGATTTTAGATAATTACCTTTAAAAACCATGTAGGTCAATAGCCATATCTTCAAATTGTGGCAGTGAATTCCATATTTTAACTATACCCTGAGTGAAGTATCTTATCTGGTCCTGAATCTTTTACCATTAAGATTCCATGGATGACCCCAGTTTTTAGATTGATAGTGGAGAAGAAGAAAAGTGTCTCCCTATCTACCTTCCCTGACCCATGCATAAGGTTTATAAACCTCTATTATGTATACTTAATATCTTTTTTGAAAAATGAATTGTTACAAATACAAACTACAAAGAATGGAATTGAACACACAAATTATACAAATAACAGCTACAAACTAGAAAGTATTGAAGACAAATTACAAACAACAAAAACTACAACTAACAAAATAAAATAGAAAAAAATAGCTTTCAATTATTACTTCCACAGGTAAATTTCATTATAAACTCCACCTCTTTATATTGCCCCTTTTGTTTACATCTATGTATTTAACTCATATCAATTACAGTCGGCCCTTTTTATACATGGATTCAAGCATCCACGATTTGAATGTGTTCAAAAAAAGTATAAATTTCAAATATCAAACCATGATTTTCCATTTTTATAAGGGACACCATTTTGCTATGTCATTATATTTAATGAGACTTGAGCATCCATGGATTTTGTTATCCACGGGGGATCTTGGAACAAAACCCCAGTGTATAACAAGGGTCCACTCTAATAAAACCAATACTCATCTAATTTCCAATCTTTATAGTATCTCAGGCCCCACCTGGAATACTGTGTCCAGTTCTGGGCAACACAATTTAAAAAGGATGTTGAGAAACTGGAGCATGTCCAAAGGAGGGTGACCAAAATGACGAAGGGTCTGGAAACCATGTCCTATGAGGAATGACTTGGGGAGCTGGGCATGTTTAGCTTGAAGAAGAGAAGGTTATGAGGTGATATGATAGCCCTGTTTAAATTCTTGAAAGGATGTCATATCGAGGAGGGAGCAAGCTTGTTTTCTGCTGCTCCAGAGACTAGGACCCGGAGCAATGGATGCAAGCTCCAGGAAAAGAGATTCCACCTCAACATTAGGAGGAACTTCCTAACAGTAAGGGCTTTTCAACAGTGGAACAAACTCCCTTGGAGTGCAGTGGAATCTTCTTCCTTAGAAATTTTAAAGCAGAGGCTGGATAGCCATCTGTCGAGGATGCTTTGACTGAGAGTTCCTGCATGGCAGGGGGTTGGACTGAATGGCCTTTGTGGTCTCTTCCAACTCTATGATTCTATGAAAACTGGCAACAAGACAAACAACTTAGAAATTGATGTGTTTCTAAGGTTTGCAATTCATGTCAGTATGTGGGGGGGGGGGAAAGCACTAAATGAAGCATGTTTTTAAAAATCCTTCCTGTGAGAAATATTAAAGCATTGGATAGTATATAGGGAAAATGTACAAAAGTCTGTACATTAGAAAATACATAGAGAAATGAATATACAGTGCATCCGCTCCATACGTGGGCATACCATACATGGCTTCCGGTTTATGCAGAAGCCACTCTGCAATCTACTGAATGGTGTGCATGCTCATGGCACACACACACACCACAGCTACAGGGACAAGCCCCATTGTATTGAAAGGGGTTTTGAGCTTATGCGCTATTTGCCTTTCGCAGGGGGGAGGGGGTGGAACAGATCCCCATGTAAAGCAAGGCTCCACTGTATTTGGATTGGAAAGTACAACAAGAATGAACACAAATTTCTATATCAGGTCAAATCTGAGAAATATACTGAATATTTCCACATCTATCCACATGTTATTGGGTAGGGGGAAAAAATTATAAATCATCTTGCTCATGTGTATGTAGAATTTGCTGTTGCTGACATCGCCAGTTAAAGTAAAACTACCTATATGAGTTCTCTCTTTGTATGTCTGACTTGAAATGAATAAATAAATCTCTTTTGGGGGTACTGGTATGTGGAATAAAAACACATATCCTGAATACATTGTAGCTGCCAGTTGGTAAGTGCAAAGAGAAAATTGAATAGAATTACTGAAGAAGTTGGAAGAAAACAGAAAATTGTTATAAATAAGAAAATGTTTTGAATGACATTTGAGATATGTCTAACATGGAAAACCTGCAGGATACATCTTTCCAAAAAAAAAAAAAAAAGGAAGGAAAAATACGGAAATGAATGTTAAATCAATTTATATTCTCAAGAAGTTCCTCAGGAATAGCTTCTTTGACAAATGAGATGTTGTTTTTCCTTCTTCTAAATTAAAATCAGGCCTTTCACAATATCTGCTTAATAGTACAGTAAAGTTATAACTAAAATTTGTAACGGGGGAATGTTTAACAGTTTTATCATTTGAAGATTTCCTTTTATTCCTCCCATTTTTTTCCAAAAAAATGTATTAAATCAAAATTCCCTTGAAATGCTATTCCTTTATAAAAATCTCATATCAAAAAACTGATTGTATATTATTTTGGGAATGTTTCAATATCTTCAAAGCTTTAAAGGAATACATAAGTATAAGAAACTGTTCCATAAAAGAACACAACAGACATCAAGAAATCCTGGTTTTTCCAAGCATTGCTTTTTGCCTTCTGGAAATGACCTGAAAACCTAACTCTGTCTTTAAGAATTATGAACTACTGACTGAACAGAAGCACTGAAATGATATTGCCAGTTGGCATAAAGTATGCAAGCAGAAAGAAACAAAAGAAGCCTGTTGTGATGGAAAATACATTTATTTTATATGCCAACCAATGCATTAGAATTCTCTCAAATGGAAACAAATAACTTTATGACCATTACCAGCTTCAAGATTAGCCTATTTATTTTACAGAGGCTGATGCACATACACATCTAGGCCAAAAGATTATCTATGATATCTGTAGAGATCTATAATAAACACATGGAAACACATGTTTAAGTAGACTCTCATACACCTTTCGACAAGGACTTTTCCCAGAAATATTGTGAAAATAACACTCAAGAAAGGGGCTAGTTTTGAAACTCTGTTTTATAATGGTTATGAACATTGTGCAGAATGTTAAAATGTTCTGCAATATGGTGATTTATAAAAGGATTTATAAGACTTGGCATACCTGGTATGGGACATGGTGGTTTAGCAGTTAAGACACTGACTTTGACGATCGTAAATTTGGCAGGTTGAGACCCAAGCACCACGTGATGGAATGAGCTCCCATCACTTGTCCCAACTTCTGCCAACCTAGCCATTCGAAAGCATGTAAAAGTGCAAGTAGATAGATAGGTACCACTTCGGTGGAAAGGTTAAAACATTCTGTGCAGTCATGTTGGACACATGACCATGGGATCATGTTTGACAACACTGGCTCTTCAACTTAGTAATGGAGATGACCACCAGCCCCTACAATTGGACACAACTTAACAATCCTGAAAATATCCATTTTCACATAAATGAGAAACTTGTTAGTTTCAGTGCTCTTAAGTTGCAAATAATTGGAATAGGAAGACTGGTCAAAGCTAAACACATGCAGCATGTTCAAGGCACTTAAAAAGTTTGAATATACTGGGGTGGGGGTGGGGGGGTGGAGAGAAACTTTCTAAGCACACATTCCACACCCTAGAAAATTTCCAAATTCAAAAAGCTCCGTTATGTCTCATGTATAAGCAGAATATGAAACCAGACCAAGCAATAAAAAGCTGCTGATAAAATCAGAATGAAGATGTGAAGGTCCATGGAAAAATTAAAGGGGGGGGGTCATTTTGTCATTTTCATAGACAGTGCTCTTAATTTTCCTGGGAAATCTGAGCAAAAGGTAATTTGTAAAAAAAGAAAGGAAAAAAAAAGCCTTAAGGCAGGGATTCTCTAGATCTGGTACAGAACTAGCCTTCCCACATGAAGACAGTCTACATTTTAATCAGAGCTTTGGCCCTTCTAATCAGAGCTTCAACCCTGGGCAGGGAAACATGAGGACAGGGGGAAAATGGTATAATTGTAGACATGCTCTAAGTGAATCTTTTCCACTCATACAACAAATGCACTTCTACCTTCTGTCCTCTTGTCTTACATCAAGTGGTAATGCTGAACTATTCTAAAGGACACCACATTGATTGCATAGCCCATAGTGAGTGAAGATTTTCTGCCCAAGCAACACATGTAATTAAGTTTTAAAATATCTCATCGTGCCTGATCCTGGTCTGTACCAGACACTGACAAAGACTTGGAAATGCTGAGAAATGCTTAAAAGCCTAAGCTAATAGAAATAATTCTGAAGATTCACCCATGGACCTATCTAGTTAGTATCCTCTTATCCACAGTGGCCAGTCAGGTGACAATAGGAGAGACTTTCCTGCTGTTGCTATCCAGCAACTTGTATAAAAAGGTATAACAACCCATATTGTGTAAAAGGAAGGTTTGTTAGAGTTGGATTTTATAGAAATCCACTTCCTCTACAACACTTCACTGGCAGAATTAATTTATTTTTGATGCAAAATGCAGACCAGCTTTCTTAGATACAATCAGAAATGAAGAACCTTATATATGCTGACACAGGTAGAGGAATGGTGGCATAGAAATGTGATGGTGGAGTGAATGGAGTAATAAATGGATAGAGGAAAATTTGGTAGAAGAAAAGAAAGATTCATCAGTAGATATTAAAATAAATGGCAGATTTCCCCTCCGTAACACCAGTGACATAGGTTTTATATATAAATAAAATGCTGACCTGGGCCCAATACAGACAGGCAAAAAGCACCATCCTGGGGCCGAAATTAGGGCTCTCTGGGTGCCATTTTGGTGTGCATGCATGCTCACATGGTGCATGCACCAATGACGTGCCTTGTGCATCACATCCAAATGGGGTGGCACACAAGAGACATCACTGTACCCTCCAGGGTGCTAATGGTTTCCTGCCAGCAGCGTGGAAAGGAGCAGTGTTTCACAGCTCCTTTTTGGAATGGATTACTACACCCGTGCAGTTGCCGCAGCAATGATCCGGGGAGAAAGGGGAGGTCTCTTACCACCCCATCCTGCCCATCTGTACAGGGCCTCTGACAATGTGGTGCAATGATCCTCTAAATCACACACTTCTTTACAGTTTACTTCTTGATTTCAGCCTGGCTATACCAAAATGAAACCATGGCTGTCAGATTGCTAAACATTCCTTGGGATCTGTTTTTATATTAATGAGACTACATGGCAGCCAGAAGTCTTGTTTGTAGGTTTGAACTACAACTTTGTTACTTTGCTGTTTTGGCTGCCTAGAAAGTCTTTTACTTAGATGGGTTAATCTGGATCAAGCAGCTCAAAATAAACCACACAAGAACATTTTGATTCACTTCCATCTCAAAAGTCATATGAATGCTGAGAGGAAAATGTATTTTTATTTAAACAGGCCTTCTGTTTTTAACTGTGTTTAGAGAGCCAGTGTGTCATGATTTGAATATTGAACTAGGACTTCAAAAGACCATGGTTCCAATCTCACTCAGCCATGAAACCCAGTGAGAGACCTTTGAGAGGTCACAGTTTTTAGAGTTAGAGTAGAGCAATCACTAATCTCCTTTGAATAAATTTTGCCAACTTTCTCCATAAGTCAGAGTAGACCTGAAAACACAAACATTTTAAACCTATACTTTTAACTTAAATTTTATATGTACAGAGATCTTATAGCACCTTTGATACTAACTGAAAGAAAGAAGTTGGCAGCATGAGCTTTCGTAGACTTAAGTGTTCTTCCTCAAATGCATCTGACAAAGTAGACTTTAGTTTACAAAAGCTCATGCAGCCAACTTCTTTCTTTCAGTTAATCTGAAAGGTGCTACAAGATCTCTCTACATACTTATTCTACAGACTAACATTGCTATATCTTTGAATTAAATTTTATATGTCTTTTAAAGTATTTTAAAATTTCAATAAATTGTTTATTTGATGATGATGATTTATTTTAAAAGACTTTTTGTATCAGACATTGTTTTAACTTACTTTGCTTTAATTGGAATCTTTTAAGGTGTCTTAGGTCACATATTGGGACAAAGATAGGATCTAAATTAAAGTAATACACAATAAATAAGTAATAAATTACCTGATTTAATACAATAAAATATTTGCACAGGCTTTGAAGTAGAAATACTGGGCTTATTAATGAACCATAAAAATGAAAATACCAATTGTATCACTACTACAATGCTGCCTCAAGGTTTCTGAGATACTGAGTTAATTGCAATAATGAATACACATATGCAGTTCAACAAAAAACGGTCGCCTGCTAGCTGGGCAGACCGTTTTGCCGCTAGAGGCGGCAAAAACTACAAGCCCCAGTATGCACTGGGGCTTGCCCCGGCTCCCTATTGGTGCGCGGGACGGAAGGGGCTGTCCTTCCGCCCCGTGATGCTCTGGGAGTCGGGCTCAGTGGTGCGGAGCTTCCAGTCCTCCAGGGCAGCCCATTGGAGGAGGAGTTCCACAGCACACATTGTAGGGGGCGGGGCTTAGGCCTATATAAGGCTGTGCTGCAGGCCCCATCCCCCAGTCGGCGCTTGGCTTCACACGGTGCGGAGCCAAACTAGGAAGGGAGGAAGACAGGAACAGCTTCCCCCACCCACCCACCACTGTTCTGTGGGCTTTTTGTCACAACTTGGGGTGGCAGCATAGGCCAGGATCTGCACGGTGTGGTACCAGGGCTATGGAGCTCTGGCTGGGAGTCAATAGGTACCCGGGGGCGAATAGGGCAGGCGTATGGCCATTGCGGGGGCCATAACGCGGAAGCGCCTCCCAGTGACTAGGGGCTTAGTGAATATGTGAACGCATGGCATGTTTTGCGGTCAAGTTGTGTTCCTTAGCCCCTAGGTCATCCCAAGCGCCTGGTGGGTGCCAGGTTTTTGGATAATCAGACAAACATGGGGTTGTTTGATTTAGCAGATCCTGGCCTCATGCTTGGTGCCAACCCTTACCAATTGCTTGCTAATAAAGTTGTGGCCTTTCTTCCAAACTTGTTGTTATGTGTGGTTATTTGCAGCAGCATCTGAGGCAAACCCTCTGGAAAAAAATATTTCAGCAAGTACTGCATAAATAAAGGGCATTGGACAGGAAGCATAGACAAAACTTTAATTTAAAATTGAGTAATCACTTTTGGAGGCTAAGGGTGCCCTAAACTATTTGACCTGAGCATGCACAATGATGATAGATGTTGGTGGAAGTGAATGTGTTCTTCATTTGTCAAGTTAATCAGCAAACAACACAATGCCCAAAGTCAGCACTGAAGGCTCATGTCCCAGATGATGGAATGAAGAACTGGTATGCAAATGGATTTCTATTACTCAATCATTGCTTATGGAAGGTGACATAAAAAAGAGTATTTCTATTCAGCAAGCATTTCCCCCAGCTCAGTTCCACTATGATACAAAATTCCACTTAAATAGATGGGGGATATTATGTGTGCTTATGGTGAAGAATTTGTTTGTATCTTATACAACTGTTTGGAATAATCAAGGTTTTACTATATATCCTGAGCCAAAGCTACATTGTTTCAATATTTTTGTCAGTGTTACTTGCCATCTTTTTATTTGCTGCTATGGACCTTTGCCTAATATACCCATGCTCCCAGTAGCTTTAGAAGAGTCACTTTTTGGACTACAAGTCCAAGAATCTTACAGCGTGGAGAATTGGCCATGGCAGCTGGGGGATTCTGGGAGCTGTAGTCCTCAAAAGCAACTTTGCTTCTGTTAAGTCATATTGGTTATAGAAACCTATACAACTGATCTGAGTGAAACGGAGATTTCTTTCACCATTGGTTATAGAAACCTATACAACTGATCTTTGATCACATGTGATACATCATGGGAATATGCAGGTCAAAGAAAAAGTAGCGATGACAGAAGAGAGAAGAATGGGCAAATCCACCTCTGAGTATTCTTTGTGTAAGAAAACTGTGGAATTCATACCTCCATAAGTTGTGGTATGTACACACACATAAGACTTAAGCTCAGTTTCAAATTTCAATTCCTGTTAAGGCAATATCTGTTTTTAGAGGGAAAATCCCTGCATTTAATTCCAACTACTGCTATTTTCCAGCCCTAATAGTGACTATCCTTGCCATTTTCATTCAAAAGAAAGCTGGCATCTCCCCAGTCTGCATGCCAATACAACTTGAACTTAGGCAATGGGAGATTTATTTTGCTCTAGCATTAAGCCCAAGAGCATGGCTTGGGCCATTTTCCTGCAGTTTCAGCCATGTGTGAATTCTAAAATGGGGCAAGACTCTTTCTTTAAGCATTTGGGCCATTGGTGGATCTGGCCTAAACATGGCCCAACCAGTCCTAAATGCAGTTTTAAATAACTAGCTGTTTAACTTGAATACTGAACATATCTTTCATAAAACAGGATTAGATTCAGAGGAAGGAAGTGTGATAATTATAAGAAGCAACCCCAAAATTTAAGATATGCAGATGACACCATACTACTAGCAGAAAACAGCAAAGAGATGGAATGACTACTAAATAAAATCGAGGGGAAAAGTCCAAAGTCCAAAGACATAATAATTTACATATTTGAACATTAGGAAAACAAAAATAACAACCACAGATATTTTACATAATATTAAAGCAGACAATTGAAATAGTTTATTTTCTATACCTTGTCTTAGTCATCAATCAGAATGGATAATGCAGTCAAGAAATCAGAAAACTGGGACTTGTAAGGGCAACTATGAAGGAACTAGACAAGATCTTGAAATGTACTGATATACAATTGAATACTAAGTTTAGGATTGTTCATGCCATTTTATTTCCCATTTCTATGTATGATTATGAAAGCTGATAAGAACAAAATCAACTCACTTGAAGTGTGGTGCTGGGGAAAAGATGTAGGGATCCCATAGACTGAAAAAAGGGAAATAAATGGCTCCTAGAACAAATCAAGCCTGAGTTCAAGCCTAGAATCCACGATGGTTAATCTGATACTGTCATACTTTGGTCATATTATGACTCATTAGAAAAGACAATAATGAATAGTAAAATAGAAAGCTGCATGAAAGAGGAAGAGTTCATTCCAGATGGATAAACTCAATCCAGGTAGCCATGGCCCTAGGTCTGCAAAACCTGAGCAGGACCATTGATGACAGTGACCTGGAGATCTCTCAGTCATGAGAATACCGTACATCAAACTCAACTTGATGACAGTTAACAACAACATACAATAGGAATGAAGAAATCACATGATGACTCAGGGAGAACAAACCTAAAGCCTTTTTACACTACAGATTAATGTTATGCCCTCTTTCTTATCAAATTAAGGAATTTTTTATCAAGCCAAGTAAGATTGTGTGCTCCTTCATTTGTGCATTTTAGACACCCATGTTCAACATATCAGAGCATGTAAAGTTTGGCCAGTATCCATTTTGTCAATATTCACTAAAAACCTTTGGTCAATAGCAAATCTGCCAATATCCAATTGGAACATTTGGTCAATATCTAGCTGCTTCTACCAGTAGGATGGGATCAGTCACTCCCTCTGCAAAGCACCCCCTAAAGCATGTTCAACTTGTGATCTACTAGGACTCCTAGATCCCTTTCACACATAGTCTCATTGAGCCAGATGTCCCCCATCATATATCTATGCATTTTATTTTATTTTATTGCCCTAAGTGCAGTACCTTCCATTTCTCTGTGTTGAAATTTATTTTGTTATCTTTGGTCCCACTTTCTAATTTATTAAGGTCATTTTGAATTTTGATCCTGTCCTCTGGGGTATTAGCTATTTCCCCTATTTTGGTGTCACTTTCAGAATCTACCTTTTTACACTAAAGGTTACCACTACCATTTTTTTAAAAAAAAGTATTTACAAGTATTTTGAATGTTATTTTGCCCTTAAAATAATGTAGTTTTATTTCTAATAGAAGTAAAAAGGGCTTTATTTACAAAACTGATTGATGCTTTCCCTCATCTTCTTTCCTCATTCATTTTCCGTCTCATTCCCAGCAAACAAAAGTAGTATGGCAGTTCTCCTTAGGGAAAAGGATAACCTATTTTTGCAACAAGTCACTATTTTGTGCCAAAATATAATAACTGGGTTATTCGTTGTTGCTTTTCAGGTTTACCTTGCATCAATGTGTTTTTAAATGATTTGAGAAAATACTTGCTTCATCTATACTTGTTCCTGGATGCAAATGGGCACATATGTTTTCAGCTTAGCAATTATTTGGCTTTTATCCCTTTTCCTTGGACAAATTTACTTATTATAGTCAAAGCAAAGAAATAAACTCCCACTCTATCTCCCCTATGCTCATTTAATTAGTTTTTCCCTCAGGCACTTAAGGATTGTAGGATATTATTCCTGGCCTATATCCCTTTGAACCAATTCCCCCTTCAAGGCTCTGGTGCCCTAGAAAAAATGTTAGTGTGTGTTTAGTGAGTATCTGTACCAGTAGTTTTGATGCATACTGAGTGAAACAGAGATTTCTTTCACCAGTGGGAATGTGATTCTCTCTAACTCTGCTACAGCTATACCACTTTTAAGTTGCTGTCCACCATGTTTCCCACTCTTGTGTGTAGTATTTTGCACAAAGTAAGCAACAGAACATTATAAAAACCATATAATCCCATGAAGTTTCGTAGTGTGCTATATTACACCGAGTCTAAATGTTCATGGTTCAGTGTAACTGAGAGATGTGTAATGCTGATGTACAATAAGATATATAACATACCTGAGTTATATTGTAAAATATGTATAACTTTACTAGGGAGGGTAGTGGACTCAGTCAACTCAGAGGTGAGGAATAAATGGAATCTAGAACTCACTAAGGTGATGAATCTAGAACTATTCATTATAAATAACTTATAATAAGATTTCAAGAACAAGGTATTACTGAGTAGTTATGATTTACAAGCCCATGGATATAGATCTGGCAAATTAAAGTTACTATTCCCATGTGGTGTATAACCATTGAATCAGTCGGTATTTATTTTTATTTGGTTTCATTTAAATCTCATTGAGTCAGTGGGTGGGCTTATCAGGTGGATATTTCAGTAGAATAAAGGTCTATGCGATGGATTTAACCCCAAATATTCAATTGTTCTTCTCTGAAAGAGGAGCACACTGTACGTGCACAATTAATATATTTTTATGTCAAAGTTCTTTGCTCAGAAAAAGAGAAGTATTAGAGTAATAAATTCTGTAAGTCCTCCCTTGGATTGGGGGGAGAGTTGTGAAAAGAGATCCTAAAAACCTGCTAATTTACAGGGAATGATTTATACCTACAATCTACATCTATCTATCTATCTATCTATCTATCTATCTATCTATCTCATCTACAGAGAAAACATATATATTAATGAACTAATAATTGGTAGTTGCAGTAGTTTTTAATGATGAACTGATTTTTATGATCAAAAATATTTGTATGTTTTTTTTTTTGCCTCTTTGATGTAGGCAGTTACCTTTTTCCTAGTCAAATGCAAACAACTCTCTATGTTGCTCTGTGTAAGAATAATTTCTAACCACAGTTCCTTTTACAGGTTTTGACATTCTGGTCTAATTTCCGAATCCCATCTCTTAATGAGTTATAATGAGCACAGGAAAAGTCACCAAGGAGAATTTTTGATGTAAGATCAGGAACTTCCCAGAAAATTAGGCAGACTTTAAAAGTCAGAATTTATCTAGCAAAAATGGGATGCTCTGTAATTTATAATATGTGCTTTGATTGATCATCTGGAGTTTGTTTTACTCAGGACTTTGATGATAGTTAGTCACTATCAAAGTTATCTCTAGTGCAGAAACTTATCCATTCAAACTTACTTGGAATTACCATTACAGTGATAAGTTAAGGGCAATTTTTAAAGTTCAGGTACACAAACTGAGCAGTTGTCCTACAATTAGCCAATGTAGCCTATTTGAAATGGGTAGAAAACATTTAGTGGGGGGAGGGGTTTTTTTTTAGTAGCAGAAATAGTTTGAATAGATGCAGTTTCTCTTCAGGGGAGACAATATTTTGTGTATAGAATGCTTCTCTGGAAACTTCACACCACATTCACAATAGAGAAGCAGCAACCATGTGCTGAGATTGCAGGGGTAGTGGAGTTGATACATCCCTGCTCTCCTGATCAAGATTGTTGTTTTCCTTCTGCCATTACCTAAACATCTCTAAAAAATCCTCGTTAAGATCTGTTTTTCTCCAGTAATTAGTGCCTCAACTGAAATCTGTTCCCCACTGATGTCTGATCAGCTAGACATCTGAGAAAATGGATGGAGGCTCTCCAGGACATTGTGAGAAGACAAGTTGAGGACTGTGTGTATCCCACAGATCTCTGACTACTTATCTGTATCTCTGAGCCAACAGGAAAGTTCTATTTTGTCTGTGAGCTTTATCACACTAGAGAGATCCCATGGGAAAATGGGACTTAAACAAGAGTTAAATTAAATTTGAATTTAAACAGAACCCACAAATTTGGAAAGCTTATCACACTGAATTGCTGCTAAAGTGAAATGACGTGAAGTTAAACCGAAGTTAAACCAGAGAAAAATGGCAACTTTTTACTCTTGGGATTTCCCAAAAATAAAAAGCTGCAATTTTTCTCCAGCTTAACCTCAGTTTAACTTCACGTTATTTCACCTTAATAGTGATGTTGTATGATTAACCTTGGGCATTTCTGGGTTTTCTCTAATTTAACTCCTGTTTAAATCCCATTTTCCCACAGGAACTCACTAGTGTGATAAAATTCTGTGTGTGCTTGAGGAACATGGTGGAGTGGTTTGAGGATTACACATACACACACATAAATCATTCCTCCTCCCCACCAAAATGCACATACACACATTATAGAAAATTCATTGCATTCTGTTGCTTTAAACAAATATCTCTAAGACTGAGTGTGGAAGGCTACGTATTGTCTTAGTTACTTGATGAATTGATCCATTGGTGTTGCATAGGGAATTTCAGAGGTCTTCCTTCACCATCACTGGGGTAAACATAAGTCAATGCTGGTTTTCAGGTATTCAAAAATAAATAAATCTAAGCATGTATAGGAGATAGGAGAGTCCATATTTTGCTACAGGATTCCAAGAGGTGTAGGAGTATAACAAACATGGATAGAGGAGGATTACATAGTAAATTTGCACAGATTTTTACCCACTGAAACAAAGCAAGAAGAAGTCACTTACCAGTTAATATTGAAAATAAATATAATAAAATAATATATGAGCAAGAAAACTGCAGCTTGCTATTGAAAATAAATGCACATATGACAAGTAATGCTTATACATATGCTAATAAAGCAATGGGCAGGAGAGACAGCTGCTGGCTCCATAGCTTCAGGGCTATTAATCCATGTTGCCTACTATAGGAGATACAGGAGCTACCAGGCTATTGTGGCAATATAGGGATCAGCACCTTTGATAGGTCCCATAGAATGTGGGATAGCTCCCATAAATCCCAATGTGGATTCACACCCCCAGTAATTGTGTCACCAGATACCTGGCAGGCTATATTATATCTTTATTCATTTACATGGAAACATACTATGATGTAAAACTAGTCCATTCCTGCATAGAATTTCATTAACTTGACCTCAAAATTATATCACAGAACAATGGCAAGATCCCATTGTATTAAATATAAGACATAAAACAGCAATCACATCAATATCTATTAGATAAAAACTAAGACATTAAATCCACATTAAGAGACATCTGGTAAGACCATCCCAGAAGCTTTTGTCCACACCAGTGTACAGAAGGGAGAGTATATACTAGGTTTTCTGTATCACTGTCATCACTGCTGATTCCATCGCTAAGCTTTGTGCATTGGAGATTACAGTGTGAAGAAACTTTATTCAGACCTTCAGCCTTTACACATGAAGACTGGAGGTGGAGAAAATATAGGGAGTAACATGGATCTTGTGTATCTTACCTTTGTTCTTTGGACACAAGGAAGATAATTTATGAAGAAGGCTTTAGCACAGAATGAATGTATCCAACAATCAACATATTAGGAACTGTCAATGTGCCCTCGCTGTAGGACTCTGAAATCAGGTGAGAACTGGCTACCACTCAAATCTGAATGACAGCTGTCTAATCCCTTGCTTAAACCTCTCAGAGGAAGAGTTTTCTTGCTGAAAAATGTTATGGGAAGAGTAGGAGGAGGGTATTCTATTGAGGCCACGCCCATCTGCCCTCCCTTTGGTTCTTATATCCCACCAACTATGGTGCAATAGGGTTGATTTGGTCTCCAAAACCCAAAGACTGAAGGCAGGTCCATTCTAATGTTATATCAAGGACCATCAAATCCCTTGAGGCTATATTTTGTTAATTGCAAAACTGGAGCATGAAAGTTTTGAAAGAGTGAAGAATCAGGGGGTGGGAAATTTTGATTATAATAATAGTTTCATGTGGGGGTGTAAGATTATTAGAATTCTGAATAAACTAAATTATATCAGCACAGATATGCCTGCATACAATTACTTGATATAACACCTGCCATGTTTCATGAAGACTAAATTGCAAAGGGCTTGCTATGTAGAAATAAAGCCTTGACAAATGTAGGTTGAAGTTGTACAAAATTACTGTGTACAGAAAGAATCTTGGCTAAAACGTTAAGTGGCTCTTCTTGTTATCGCCATTGGGCAATCAATAACAGTTAAACTGTTTTCTTTTTATGTCTACTTTTAAACAACATAATGAATCATCATTATAAGGAATCTCCCTATAAAGCAAACATCAAGAGAAATAGCACTGCAATATAAACAGTGGAAAAGTCCATTCATGTTCCTCCTCATTTAAGCTATCACCAGCTCACTAAGAGATGAGATGTACAACTGGATATTTTTCTCCACTAGCAGGGCTTGTTAGATCAGTAAACCGATGATTAAGGCTTCAATTTGATAAAAAAATTACATGGAAGAGAATCTAACAGGATTGCTGGGTTTTGATTTTGGTGTTTCTCACGACTGGTAGCCAAACTTTGTTTACTTTAAGGGTTTCTTCTTTCCCGTTGAAATTGTGCAGCTGCTTGTGGATTTAAATGACTTCCCTATGCATTCTGACCTGAAATTCGTTGGCATGGTCCAGAATTTCAGTGTTTTCAAATAGCATTTTATGCCCAGGATGGTTTGCAATGGGTTCTTCTACTGCTGATTTTTCTGGCTGACCCAGTCTGACTCTGCAGTGTCTCTCATATTCCTTGATTTGTGTTTGAACACTGCGTTTGGTGGTCCTTATGTTGGCTTGCCTGCAGCTGCACAGTTTCTGATAAACTCCTGTGGCTGTGAATGGGTCTCTCCTGTCCTTCACTGAGCACAGCATATGCTGGATTTTCTTTGTCAGTTTGTAGAGTATTTACCAGTCTCTCTTCTTTGCCAGCATTCTCTGAAGATGCTAACTACAGCTGCTGGCGAAATGTCAGGAATAATCTCTTTTAGAACACTGCTTCATAGTCTGAAAACCCCACAAAAAAACAATACATCCATAATTTAGGAAGAGTAATCCTTGTTATGGATTGTATTGGTACTAACACTTTAATGCATTAACTAATCTCTTCTTGAATTAGGCCTAGTTTCACTTTCTCAAGCATTCTTTCTTAAGAAACAGGCAGCTCAACAAAAATAAGTCCAGCAATCTAGGAATCTATTTGATGCCCATTGCTATCTTGTTGTTAACTGCGTTTGAGTGAACAGTAAAACACGGTCAATGGTTGAGCCTAAGTACTTGGAATCTTTAACTGTTACAATTCCCACATCATCTAAGCTGATTTTATGTAGGTCCTCCATGGTTATATTTTTTGCTTTTTTATATTTAGCAGAAAGCTTGCCTTTGAATTTTTTTCTTGGACCTCCCTTAGTAATTATTCCAAGTCTGTAATGTTTTACACTAGTGGTATGGCATAATCTGCATATCTTAGATTGTTAATGTTTCTTCTTCCTATCTTCATTCCTTCTTTTGAGTCTAAATCTGCTCTTCATATGATATTTTATGTGTACAAGTTAAACAGGTAGGGTGATAGTATACATCTTTGCCTGACCCCTTTGCCAATTGGGAACCTTTCTGTTTTTCCATATTCTGTTCTAACAGTAGTCTCTTGTCCTGAGTACAGATTTCTCATCAGGAATATCAAATGTCTTTAAGCATGTTCCATAGCTTTTCATGATATATACATTCAAAGGCTTTGCTATAGTATATAAAGCACATGCTGATTCTTCATTAGCCATCATATGTGTGCAATGTCATCCCTAGTGCCTCTTCCTTTCCTGAACCCCACTTGCTTCTCTGGGATTTCTCTCTCCATATACAATTGGAATCTATGTCTTAATGTAATATATTGTATATGACTGATGGGTGGTGTTTGGCCTAGTGTCCCCAACTGTATTAACTTAACTATTTACAGAGACTGGCTTTACTATAGCAAATTAATATTTCCATAAAATTTAATCCGTACTATCATGGTAAAAGGAATGCTTTCAATGGATGGTGCAATGTAAAGTTACATATGTGATTCCACATGTGCTGTCCTTCCATTTGTGGATATTTCATTTTCTCTGTAATGTCAAAGGTGGAGCACTACCTTTTAGCTTTGATATATTGTCAGTCTCTGTGTCCATTAAGTTTTATAGCAGTAAATTTTGGTTACACAAGTTAGGAGCATAGTTTTTTTTTTCTATGCAAATGTTCTAAGCCTATTTTTTTCCCCACACACATGAACAAAAAGTTATAAAAACAGCATGGAAGATATTTGAAAACTAGAAACATTTAGGACAATGTTAAGCATAAAGTTATGCAGAGGACACATTATAGTATCAACAACACAGAGATTTCAAAAGAGGGGAAGAAAGTGGCCTTATTTTGTCCAGGTATGTATAAGCAATTTGGCTGTAAACAAACCTCATCCAACATAGTTATTACCTTAGATATGCAGTACTTCAGGCCAATTCTTCTCCAAGCCAGTCTTATGGGAGACTTTAAAATGGTCCACTGTAGAAACAGAAGTTTCTCCACTTTCAGTAGGTGTGATTGCCTCTGGATGATGTCAGAATTGAGAAAATCTGGCCTTGGATCCAGCTTTGCTGATTCCATCAGCAGTTAATGCAGTGCGGAGAAAAGAGAGAATGAATTGAATAATAAAGTGCTTGGTTGTACTTGGGCAACAGCATTATAATATGCACTTCATAAAACAATGAAAGCAATCATTCTATGACATAGAAATAGCAGGAGGCTGAGAATAGAAATATGTTCAAAATTCTTCTCATTTACATTTCTTCTATGATTTTAGAACACCAAAACTTATTCCAGACCAAAACCAATGTGCTCTACAATCTGATAACAACAAGAATAATAATCAGAATTTTTAGGTTTTTTTTTTTTTTTTGGTTTTCAGGCTATGTGGCCATGTTCTAGAAGAGATTCTTCCTGACGTTTCGCCAGCATCTGTGACTGGCATCTTCAAAGAATGCTTGCTTGGAAAAAGTGGGTATATATATATATATATATACTGTGTGAGCCTGGGAATGCAGAAGTGATTTGCATGTGTATTGTTCTGTGTTGATTGCAGGCCTCAGGCTGGGAGGCTAATGCAAAAGAGGATTAGTGTCTGCTAATGCTCTTTTGCATTAGCCTCCCAGCCTTAGGCCTGCCATCAGCACAGAACAATACACATGCAAATCACTCCTGCATTCCCAGGCTCACACAGTATGTGTATACACACACACACACACACACACACACACACACACACACTTTTTCCAATCAAGCATTCTCTGAAGATGCCAGCCACAGATGCTGGCAAAATGTCAGGAAGAAACCCTTCTAGAATATGGCCACATAGCCCGAAAAACCCACAAAAAACTATGGATGCTGGCCATGAAAGCCTTCGACTTCAAATCAGAATTTTGTACAGTAATGTGTCTACATAGGGGATTTTTGCACCTTTGGTTCTTTCATGTCTCTCCTCCCACTCCCACACTAGTAATATGTATATTATTAAGGTACTGCAATAAGGCAATATTTAGGTAAATATTGCTAACACATATCACAGTTCTTTTAAACTGGTGTTTAGTAATGCACAGAGCTTTACGTGCACATTGCCAAAATATTACTGAAAATTGGAAAACACAAATTATCAATATGATTGTGCTACCTTCTTCTTCTTCTTCTGCAGTATTTTATAAAAGCAAATGATGCACACTAATAATGTAGTGGAGTGGGGAGCTGCAAATGAACAGAAAGCATTGGAAATCATAGGAGAATGTGGATGCTCTGTTCCAGCACTGGTTAGGACATCATCCTAGTTAATCTGGAATTTTTAATTTGTGAAATCTTGTTTGCTAATCAAATTTATAACAGAAGAGAGATATCTCATCCTGAGTGAGAATGATTACAATATTTGTAAAAATGTAATTGTCAGCCTTAGCAAGAGTAGACCAATTGAACTTACATAACCCCCCAAGTTCCATTGATTCAGTCAATTCAGTGTGTATGGATCTAAAAATTGGCCTGTCAAAAGTTCATTGTTTCCTAAAGCACTGCTATAATGAATAGGACCCTCCCCCCAGCTGCAGTTTAAAACTGAAGAGTTGGAAGTAATCTTTTAAAATATCCATATTGAGAATACTCATAATGGACTAAAAGCTAGTCTTAGGTTATCCATTTCAAGGTTCAATATTTATGAATACTAATAAATTTTCTCCTGTGATGAAAAGAGGAGCTGATTGAAGAATGGAATTGCCTAGATCATCTCACAACAGTCTAAAAAACAACAACCCAAGATTCCTCTTTAAAAAAATGTTACTCCTATTGAAAGGCATATTTTCTCACGTATATGGCTTGTTCATGTAAATATCACCCCTGCCATGTGGTTAGATCATTTTCATTGTTCCTCTCCAGTTTTACCTCTCACAGTCCTACTACCCTTATAGGCATGGTTGGTGAGGATTCATGAAAAAGCCTTCTCTGTGGCTGCTCCCAGGCTGTGAAACTCCTTTCCAGGGGAGGTCTGGTTGGCCCCCTATGTCCTGTTCTTATTTAGGCAAGCTTTTCAAATTTTAATTGTGGAGTTTTAGTGTGTGTGTGATGTATTTATTTTATTTTTTTTTACAAATTTCAATCTTTTAATGAATAAGTTTTAAGTGTTTTTAAGTGTTTTTAAACTACAGTGGTGCCTCGGGTTACGAAATTAATTCGTAACGCGGCCGCTTTCGTAACCCGAAAAGCCTTCGTAAGCCGAATTGCCATAGGCGCTAATGGGGAAAAGCCGCGATTCCGTGCGAAAAAGCCGAAAAAAGCACCAAAAGTTTTTTCGTAACCCGAAAAAACATTCGTAACCCGGAACAATGATTCCCTATGGGATTTTTTCGTATCCCGAAAATTTCGTAACCTGGGTATTTCGTATCCCGAGGTACCACTGTATTTTAACCTTGCTTTTAATAAAACTCATATTTAATACCACTTTCACTTCTGTTATCAATTTTAACTGTTTTTGTTTTTAAAGCTATTGTAAACTGCCTTGGATCCTATTTTGGGTGAAAGGTGGGTTATAAATGCAATAAATAAATAAAATTTGGAATGATCAAAGGCAATCCGTCCTGCATTTCATGGTCATTTGACCTCACTGTTTATAATGCTGCCAACTGAGAATCATCCATTTGATTAACTAAATTCTTTATAGCACAATAAATGTGTTGATGCTGAAAGATTATACAATACAACTTTGGTATGTACATGTGATTTTTTAAAAAAATGCTGGAAGTAATTAAGCACAGTCACTCCTTTATATCCATGGATTCCACCAACCAAGGCCTGAAAACATTCTTCCCCCCTCCCACAAAAAATACCAAAAATCAATCCTTGATTTTGCCATTTTATAAAAAGGACACCTTTTTACTATGCTATTTTACATAACAAGGCTTCAGCATCCATGGATTTTGGTATTCCTGGGGGATCCTGGAACCAAAACCTCAGCAAACACTAAGGGCCAAAATGTTTGTATGGAAATACAGTATTTAAGCACTTTGACTGTACTGTCTTTATTAATGCAACTGAAATATTGACTGAGATTAGAATTCAGCATTTGATGTTTGACAGAATGGCAGGGACAGTTCCTCTTCTTTGAAAAGTGTGGAAAAAGTATGTACATATACTTTAAGTGTATGGCAAGGCTTAGCGCTTGGATCTCATCAGAAAATGAAATGCAGTCCTGTTTCATCTTCACTTGTTTTGTACCTTCTAGCTAATAACTGAATTTATTCACTTTACTTTTGTTTTCTTTGAAGATTAAAGACATGTCTTGCTTTGTTCTAGAGCTGCCTGGACAGTTGACAGCCCATTAAACTAAAGCAGTACAAGCTTTATGTGTTAAGGTCTTGATTTCCAAACTACAACCCAAAGTGACTTGAAGTATTTGAAGAAGAGTAAGGCCTGTCTAAAGCCCATGATATTTTCTATACATGGGAAAACTTTAAGAACTATGTTGCATACTTTTCATTGCTTTTGTTATGTGCATTCAAGACAACTCTAGCCTACAGTGACCTTATCATAAGGTTTTCATGGGAATATTTAGTTAGTGGAGAGTTGCCTTCCTTTGCATATAGTATACAGAACCTTGTATGCTCCTGAAGTCTTCCTTCTCTAAGGCCTGGCCTTCCTTATTTCAAGATTTATTTTCTTCTGGCAATTTAGTAAACTAAAATTTTTAGTACACAATTGGTAAACTTGAAATGTTGTAAATCATTAGTATTCATTAAATGGATAGTTTGCATTACTCTTATTGTAAGTATACATTACTGCAACATTGCATAGATATGCATCCATAGTTTTGTATTGAAGGTCTTGTATTGTAAGCTCCTATTAAAACATCGTGTGGGAGATGTCATATTAATAGGTGGTGGCAGCAGTGATGTCTCTGCATTGATTATTATAGTAGTTTTCATTATCCTTGTGTATTAGTTGTTGGACCATTGTGTTTCTGGTACTTGTTTTGTTTCTATTTCTCTTTTATTTTGCTTCTCTTCTTTCTTTTTCTGCTTGAAGTGTTTCCTCTGTGATACATTGTTTCTTCTCTTGCTTTTTGGCCACTATTGGGTGGTGGGGGGGTTGGATTCTTCTTTGACTATGCCCTTGACTTCTGTCCATAGTCCTTCTGGCTATTTCTTGCATTGTTTGTACATTCTGTTGATATATTGTTCAGATCATAATTTGGTATGGTGAATGTTTTTGTAGTCTTCCTCAGCTTTACTGTAATTGTTTATATGAGTAAACATGCAGGGGTAGCTGTGTTGGCCATTTAACAAAAGTAAACAAAAATCCATCAGCAATACCTTTATTGTACCTTTATGGGTGGTTCATTATCTGTTCCACAGTCAGTTCTTAGTCTAGTTTTGCCACAAGAATAGAGCTTCTCCATCTTTCGTTTCCAGATATGTGGTCTATTTGGTTTTGTATTGGCCATCTGGTCATGTCCATGTGTATAATGTTCTCTTTGGTTGTATGAAGAAGGCCTTTTCAATGAATAGGTTGTTGGTCTCACAAAATTCAATCCTGATTCATTTTTACTGCCTAGTCTGAATTTTCCTACTGTCTAAGGTGGGGTACAGACTGCCCAAAAAGGGCGGTCTGCCTGCACCTTGTTTTTCTGCACGAGGAAGCTGCAGTGGACAAACTGTGCAGCTTCCTCGCACAGCAAAAAGAACTCGCAAAAAGCAGGTTCTTTTTGCAGTGCCATAATGATGCCGCAGTGCACCAATGGCACACTCGCGATGTCATTATGGCACTGCGACATGTGTCCGTCACATCAATGGTGGCACCCATCTGTACAGGGCACTGCCATTTTGATGCCCTTGTCATTTGTGAGGGCCAAGGGGCATCTGGAAGCGTCGCCCCTCGTACGTGATGAGAGTGCCCCATAGCGCCCATCTGTCCAGCGCCTTAGATTCTTCTTTGATAACAATTTTAGCATTCCAGTTGCCTATGATTAGCTTGCAATCTTTTACTGGTCTGTTGTCAATTTCTACCTGGACTACTCCACAGAATCTCTCAATTTCTTTGTCTTTGTAGTTGGCACAAATGCTTGAATTATTGTATATTTAAATGTTTCCACTGAAGACTTATTTACATGATTCTGTTTGTTTTTGCATTGCACCCTTTGACTACTTTCACTACCTCTCTCCTGAGTGTGACAGCTCCCTTGTTTATTTGTGTCTTTTCATTTCCTGATAAAACTGAGTCAAAATGACCCATTCCTGACTATTTTAGCTTGGTTACCCCTAGTATTGTTATGTTTATGTGTTCATTTCATTTTTACTATGTCTAGCTTCCCCTGTGTTATGCTTTTCACATTCCATTCCACATTCCTATATGTGTAGTGTTGTTTTGGGCAATGTTGAAATTGTTGAACATGTTTGTTGTGTGGCTTCTTTTTTTTGGGGGGGGGGGGTCTTTTATGTGCTTAGTTAGCTCTCTTTTGTCATTTCCCTCTTTGGCTCCTTTTTATTTCTCTGTCTATTTCTCTGCCTGTATTATACTCCTGCCTTTTGTTTCACTTGGCTGTCTTTTTGCAGGATTTTCCTGGTGAAAGGGTCTCATAAGGAGGTTCACATTTGCCTCCCACTTTACAGTGATAACAAGTATTAGCTATGATGTTATTGCTGTTCTCTCTTTCAAGTCCTACATCAGTGCCATCCACCACTATTGCTGCTGCCCAGTAGATGATTTGTCACTCTATTTGTGCATTCCCATGCATTCATTTGTTCTAAACTAATTTGTTTCCCTTCCCTGGTTTACCCTTTCCTTCTTTTCCTTCTAGTCTTTCCCTCCATATACTTTCCCCTTCAAGTCCTGTAAAGTTACCACCAGTCTATCCACTGTTGTGACTTGCCCTCTTGATTCATCCTCATTTCTTCCCCTCCTTTAATCTTCCCTTGTAAAAAGATTGGCATGTGTTTTGTAGAGTACTGAAAAGCGTTTGACTGCATAGATTATGGAAAACTATTGAAAACTCTTTAATACAAGGGAGTGCCACTACATCTGATAGGGTTGATTAGAAATCTCTACTTAGGACAAGAGGCTACTGTTAGAACAAAATATGTAGAAATAGAATGTTTCCAATTGGCAAAGGGGTCGGGCGAGGATGCATTCTGTCACCCTACTTGTTTAACTTGTACACATAAATATACAAAGAGCAGGGTCTCAAAAGAAGGAGGAGTGAAGATAAGAGGGAAGAAACATCAACAATCTAAGATATGCATATGATACAATACTACTAGAGAAAAACATAACAAACATGAAACAATTACTAAGGAAGATAAAGGAGAAAGTGCAAAGGCAGGCTTACTGCTGAACATAAAGAAATCAAAAATAATGATCACAGAGGATCTTTATATGTTCAACCTAGATAACGAGGAGATCGAAATAATTAGTTTCCATACCTTGGTTCAAACACTGATAAGAACAGAGATTGCAGTCAAGAAATAAGATGTTGAACTGGAATGGGAAACACAGACATGAAAGAACTAGAGAAGATCCCAAAGTGTAAATATATACAAGAGAACTAAATTCAGAATCATCCAAATCATTATACAGTGGTCCCTTGGCTTATGAGGGGCATCTGTTCTGGGCCCACTCACCCCACGTAAGCTGAAAAACGTGCGTGCTCAAGTGCCATTCAATTGAATGGGGCCCATGCTCGTGGCGTGGGAGAGTGTATGCACCACAGGGACACGTGCCATTCATTCTCCCATCATGCGGCTTTCATGTAAGCAGGAAGCCATGTATGGTGCACCCACCTATAGCGCGGGTGCACTGTATTCCCCATTACCATGTATGGATGTGAGAACAAGACAGTAAAGAAAACTGACAGAAAGAAAATCAACCCACTTGAGATGTGGTGCTGGAGAAGATTGCTGAGAATACCGTGGACAGCCAAAACAACAAACAAAAGGGTAGATAATAATGCTAGGGAAGGTAGAGGGTAGTAGAAAGCAAGGGAAATAACATGCCAGCTGGCTGGACTCAGAGAGGTCATGTGTCTGAATATCCAGCAGCTTCTTTTTGCACCCTGGAAAGAGTGCAATAGCCTTGGTACCATGGCTTTAAGGTGCTCCTTTGACACTGCAGTGTGTGGATGCAGCGCTAGAGGAGTGCCATGATGCCGTGCACCATGTGGAGCAACACAAGGTGTCACACCACCCTGGGGGCAGAGTTGGGGTGTGTGTCGTGTGGACACCATACCGCAACTCCACCCCCAGGCACAGCCCCCAAGTTTATCTTGTCTTCTACATGATACTCTTCAGATATTTAAAAATAGTTATCAAGTCACCTCTGAATACTCTCTTGTCCAAGCTAAACATATACACCTCTCACAAATCAGTCCTCATAAAGCTTGGTTTGCAGACCTTTGATCATCTTTGTTGCTCTCCTCTGGACTCATTCTAGCTTGTCAATATCCTTCTTGAGCTGTGATGTGAGGTAAAGTAGGGAGTATAGACCTATGCTCAGACCAAATCAGATGAAAGAGGCAGAACAACCATAATCTGTGTTAAGATTGAATGTCTCATTGACTAGTCGCTAATAGACAGAAAACATTAGTACCTGCAGTGTAGCTATATATTCTGTGTGAAAAACAAACACCTATAGTCCTGGACTGAAATAAATATCAAGATATTGCAACAGCAAATAATTACTAAATCTATGTCATGGGTGTACTGAGATATTCAGTATCATGGCATCTGGTGTGCAGGTCCTCTAAACTGTGAGGTAAGTGTATGCAACAAAGAATTAGGTGATTAGTATCCACTTTGCCATAATTTTAAAAAAAAAATAATCAAAATCAGATGCCTATGTATCCTGCTGCTAAAATTGATCCAAATCATTCTTTCAGTAACAGCCCTCATTTAACTGTGGCTGTATGAAGTTCATTTAACACTTATTCATATAAGCATAACAGATTTTATCATTTGAGGGTGTTCAGGCTTCATTATCACATGGCTGAGCCATCCTTCTGATCAAAGAGTGTTCTTCCCATTTACCTATGCAATCTGTTGATTGTGACTCAGTAGTGCTTTTATTATCTGTGCCATAGAAAAACAGCACTGATAAAATAAGCTGTCATTTCATTTGTAAAGGATTATGTGCAAGCCAAATATATTTCCTTGTTAGAACCACTAGTGAGCTACCTCTCTTCCACTAGTCTCAGAAACAGCTTGGCATTTATGAGGTTTCTTGAAGATTTTAATTTTTTTTTTACAGCCCATATGTTTTCTACAGTTCTTTTCTGTCTTTTAATGAAAAAGTAGCGTAATATCACCACATGTACATATCTTATTATATAAAATGCTGATAATTGTACTTTTCAGTACTAGCCAGGTGCAAAAAAGTGCTTGGAAATTTAATTCCCTCTTCTATAAAACAAAATAAATCACA
Organism: Sceloporus undulatus; assembly: GCF_019175285.1. Lineage (NCBI taxonomy): Eukaryota > Metazoa > Chordata > Lepidosauria > Squamata > Phrynosomatidae > Sceloporus > Sceloporus undulatus. The sequence goes on from NC_056526.1 coordinate 153,507,928, forward strand.
AACTATAAACAGCATAAGGCAATGGCTATACAATAGCAAAAATCCAACTTATATCTTTGTAAGTCACTTTTTCTGTGTGTGAAGCATGTGTGCTACCACTCAGCAATGGTCCCATACTTCTCAACATGCTTGTATGAAGTTGTCTGGCCAAACTGATCATTCATTTTACATCCACGCTACGCTAGCAGGAAACCTCTCAAAAAGTATTCTTAAATACAGCTGACCATCACAATTTCATATTCTACATTGAATTGTGACAAGCTTTGAAGATACCACTGGTTAGGGTCATGCTTAATGTATGAAATGAGAAATTCCAGCAGTGTATGAAAATATAGAGACACCCCTCCTTCTTCTATGAATTGTTTGTTCAGTAGTATAGGAACATAAGTAGTGTTACTGTATTCTGTTATACTGACCATCTTTGCGTTGAACAATGCCAGTTTACTTTTGTTTAAAAATACATTATTTAAATGGCAGCCTCCCTATATATATATATATATATATATATATATATATATATATTCATTTATTTAACACTGACAATCTATTTTTCAATCAAAATCAAAAAGTATACATTCAAACATACAATTCAATGATGGTTTCCAGCCTTGGTTTATTCTTTAGAACTTATGTTACTTTGGCCATTTGGACTAACTCAGCAACCTTCACAATCCAATCTTCCATTGTTGGTGCTTCAGTCTGTTTCCAAGTTTGAGCAAACAATGTTTTTGCTACTATCATTTAACAAAGAAGTAATGCATGTTTACCGTCCACTTCTTTATCCATAATGCCCAGCATTTCTGGAAACATTGCAAAATCTTCTTTTTTGAATTAGCATATAAAGTGGCCTTTTGGTATCTACTGGGGATTGGTTCCAGGACTACCCATGGATACCAAAATCTGGGGATGTTCGATTCCCATTATTTACAATGGCATAATGGTATATTGTTTCTTATATAAAATATAGTGTTCCTTATATAAAATGGCAAGCTCGAGGTTGCTTTTTGAAATTTATATATTTTTGAATATGTTCAAGTCATGGATAGATGAATTCATGGATAAAGAATCCATGGATATGGAGGGTTGATGTTAAATTTGAGACCAATAACTTTTTGCCACCCACCAAATATGAAAAAAGGAGTCCTCCTTATCTTGACATCTCCAATGTTCTTGAACACTTTGGACAACTTATTTGGAGTTAAATACCACCTGTACATCATCTTAAACAAGTTTTCTTTTAAATTACAACACAAAGTAAATTTTACATCTTTGGACCACATTTTGCCCATTCATCTATTTGAATATTGTGTCCAGAATGTTTTTGGCCTACCTTATCACATACTCTTTGGGACATTCATCTTCTGTGTCTAATTTCAAAAGCCATTTATACACTGTCTCAATAACAGGTTCATCATCTTTATACAACTCTAAATAAAATTCATTTCTCCAGTCTCTATTGCTCCTTTTCTCTTATCTTAATTAAATATTTCATTATGTTGCATGTAAGCAAACCAATTAAGAGCTTTTCCATCTTTAAGAAGCATCTCTCCTGCTTTAAACTTCCAGCTGTCTTGTTCAAAATACAAAAGATCATAATGAAACAACTATCTTCAGCTTTTACCCTATTCATTTCTTTAAAAGGTTTCCTGCAGTTAGCTGGCTAAAGTTATCTTAAGGGGAAAAACAAAACTTTGTTTATGCTTATACCAAACTTATAAGAGATTTTCTAATGCAATGATTTTTGAATTCATCATATGGGGCAGGGTGTTATCAGTATGCTTATGACACCCAGATATATTTCTCCATGTCTCAGTCTACAGCTTTGACTAAAGATGGCATCTCTCCTCTCAATGAATGTCTTAAGGTGGTAATGGATTGGATGAGGAAAAAAAGACGAAAAGTGAATCCAGACAAAGTGGAGATACACACAGTAGGGGCCCCTAATCCAGGTACTGATATACATCAACCAGTTCTAGATGGGATCACACTCCCCTTAAAAGACTGTGTCCACAGTCTGGGAGTGCTCCTAGACTCGTTGCTTCATATGTCAAATCAGGTAAATGTGACAGTCAGGAGTGCTTGTTATCAGCTTTGACTGATACTCCAGCTGTGTCCTTTCCAGGAATCGTGGGTCCTGGAAACTGTGTTACATAAACTGGTAACTTCAAGACTCAACTTCTGCAATGCGCTCTACATGGGGCTACCCTTGTGCTTAGTTTGGAAACTTCAGTTAGTTCAAAATATGGTAACCAGGTTGGTCACTTTAAAAACCAGAAGTGACCATTTAACACCTATCTTAAAATCACTCCACTGGCTGCCTATTAGTTTCTGGGCGCAGTGGAAGGTGTTGGTAATGACCTTTAAAGCCCTACATGGCTTGGATCCAACCTGTCTATGGTATTGCCTCCTTCTGTATAATCCACCCTGCACACTCAGGTCCTTTGGGAAGAATCTACTTCAACCTATACAGACCAGGTTGACTGCAACCACCCAGAGGACCTTTTTGGCAACCACTGCCAGATTATGGAATGGCCTACCAGAGGAGATCTTGACAGCCTTTTTAAAGCTGTCCAAACTGGTAATATGACGGATCTCTTCTGGCAGGCCTTTCCTGAATAGCAAACCTGGCCACCAATTCAATACACCATCTCACTGAGTACTTTGTAGTTTCATTCACCCATCTCTTTAATGTATTGTTTTAATGATTAATAATGTTTTAGGGGAAGGAGAGAATAATTAGGATATTGGGTTATATATATATATATATATATATATATATATATATATATATATATATATATATAATATGCTTTATTATATATGCTTTCTTTTAATTTTAAGCCACCTCGATTGTGTTCTGACAGAGAGGTGGGGTAAAAAATAAAACTTCTATTATTATTATTATATATGAAAGATAACAATGTCACCAAAATCTTAAATCGTGACCTTCAGGTTTCAAGTATTTCTCATCTCTAAGCAATATCCAGTCTTTCAACAATACAAAACAACATTCCTCATAATACAATTTAATATTAAGAAGCCCCAAGCCACCCTTTCCCCTCCACTCATATAGTGTTTTAAATTTTATTCTGAGTTTCCTTGTCTGCAAAACAAACCTTATCTCTCCCATTGAGCAAAAGACATTCCATTTCAGATATCATTTCAATGGGGGGCGAAAGACTTAGCAAAATGTTTGCTTTCATTACTGCTATTCTTCCCAATTTTTTTTTCTAGATTTCTTGGAATTTCCCCCCAGATTATTTCATAGTTGTTTTGAAACACAGGAGATTATCACACAGAGACTGTCCTTATCCCATCTTTGACTGTGATCCCACAAAAGGGTTTCAGATCACAGTTCTATTGGCTCATCATTGAAGCAGCATTGCATTAACGTCAACTCCCGTTAATGCAAAATGCTGGGCAATGCTGCTTCAATGATGGGTCAATGATGGGATCATGATGGGATCTATGTGAAATCCTTTGAAAGTTTTTCATGTGATCGTGGTCAATCACACTTTCTGAATGTGATAATAATGGGATAAGCATGAGGTTGTATGGAAATTTTCTTACAATCGCACTATAAGAATGAGAAAAGGATAGGACAAGGACTTTTCATCTTCCGTCTGATAATCTCCATAGTTCTGTTCTGGATCCCCCCCCCCCCAACCAGCAGATACCAAAAACCATGGGAGTTCAAGTCCCATTGGTTTAAAGGGTGTTAACCATGCGAGTGCACATGCTTCTATTGGGGTGAATGGAGTGGGACCTGGGTGCTCAAATTTGCACATGCTAAGCCCATGATAGAGATGGGCAGACTGTAATCAACTATTATTTTTCACTATTATAATTCCCAGATATTTCATCACCCCTTTTGTCACTTTAAAATAGGAAAATGCAATTAGAGGTTGACTGTTTCTTAACCAAAGTGCTTTGGAACAACATTAGAATTTCAGTTTTTTGGAGGGAGAGGTTGGAATACCTGTATTGCATTTCAAATGAGATATTTTAGAACTGTGACCCAAATTTAAACAAACAAATAAACACATTTATGTTTCACATACACTTTATACATATAGCCTGAAAGTAATTTTATTCATTTTTAAAAAAATATTGTGCATATAAAAAGTTTGTGTACAATGAACCACCAGAAAGCAAAGGTGTCTTTATCTCAGCCACCGATAAGAAAAGTTTTGAGTTTTGGAATATTTCAAAATTCCAGTAAACGGGGGGAAAAACTGTCGTTAATTTCTAATTCTAAAATCGTGGAATTTTTTTTTTGTTAGCAACTGTGTTTTATCATTGTTCACTTTAAACCCAGAACATGTTCAAAAGGCCTTAATTTTTTCCAGAAAGGCTTCATTGAATTCAATGGGGTTTATGTCCTTATCACAAGATCTTGAAGATGATCAGGTTCCCCTTATTGATTCTGTTCACATTCCAGGGTCCTTTTGTGCATTCTTTTGCCCTTTAAGAAATGCTTGACAAAGGTGAATGACATATTTTTTTCTTTTGTTCCATAGAATATATGGTGTGTCCTGCTAGGGGAGTGTTCAGTAACTATCTAGACATGGTTATTTTCAACTAAACCTTTAATTTATCTGCTGCATATTTGTTTTTCATTTAACTCTTCTGCAAGTTCTGCTGAAGGAAAGAGTACATACAGTTTTTAAAATAAAAAAATAGTTAATCCTGGCTCTTTTTGGTTTATTAATTTCCAAGTTTTACTGCTGTCATGTGCTGTATTGATTTGGTTCTATCTGCAACTGCTTAGTGTATTATTATTTGTATGCTTTTTATGTGAGCTCCTTTGAACTTTTCTTTTTGGAGTATGGAATATGCAGATTGAAATGAACAAGTTCATAAAGAAGCTGTGATTTTTTTTAAAATGTGACATTGTCTTAGTAATAGTGATGGGGGAAAAATTCAGAGAGAAAGAACACAGCTTTCTTGGAAGCAAAGTTGATGAAACAGTAAAATAAATCCAGTCTGAATTGTATTTCAGTGTATAATTTTGAACAGGGTAATGTTTTTGGTCCTAGGTTGGAATGTAAGCAGCTAGCTTACCACATGCTGAATCCTCGGGGGAGGAAAACTCAACACAACCCTAATGGTAATTGAGCACGAATTTAATGTAGTGTAAGTGCTTCTCCCACAGTATGACTTTTAAAGCTAGAGGCAAATCATGTAATGTTTACCACTGTCTAGGCTTGTGGCTTGGTATGTTGAGCTCCTTGTAGTGTCAGGACTAATAATGACATCGTCTAGTGAACTTTGTGGTAGGAAGTGATAGCCTTCAGCCATTAATTGAAGGTAACCAACTCTACCATAAAATTAAAAGACAGGTGTTTTCTCCCTGTGGCTATGACTACAAAGACATAATTGTTAAGTCTGGGGCATCTAGCAACTTTATGGAGGAGAATTTAAAAACCAGATAAGATAACAGAAGTAGGAAGTGGTGGTGGTAGGGAGAGATCCATTTGATCCCTTTTCCCACTGGAGCTGACAAATCTGTTGTTGTTGTTGTTGTTGTTATGTCATATAATGACAAGAATCAAGGTTCTCTGGTAATCTGCTATAAATATTTTAGATCACAAAATAAAATCTGGGGAGTAAAATCAAACCTCCCACTCAACAGCATTAGTATAAGACCGTTTTCAATTTCTTCTCAAAAGAGACAGACCATCTGATTTCAAGTGGTTTCTCTAGTGATGAAGAAAGAGAGAAAGATTGCACAAATTACTAAGGCACATTTCGTTATTCTTTGAGTTTTGTATGAAGGGTAGAGTTGGTTACCTTCAATTAATGGCTGAAGGCTATCACTTCCTACCACAAAGTTCACTAGACGATGTCATTATTAGTCCTGACTTCTGATTCATCAACATGAGGGCCATGTGCACATGTTGGAATATGCACAACACTAGCAAAAGCAGAAGGATGATAGTCCCACTCAACATAGATTTTTTTTAGTTTTTTCATCTATTCTTTGGTCACGTTTATCTTAGATTTGTAGTTGCTTTGTTTACAGCACTCCACTTAATCCAACAAGGATTACTTCTTGTTTGGTATGATTTTCTTAAGTGTTTTGAATCTCAGTGGACAAAGCACACTATGATATTTTATTACAAATTTATACAATATTCCAAGTTGTTATTTTATTCCATGTTTAGAATATTCAGTTACTCCACATAGATATTACAACATGAATCTTTAAAACTAGTAATGTGCCAACTAAACATAATTCATACCACATGTTTTTCAGCAGGTCAGGTGCTTTCAACTGTTTGAATGATCTCCCCCCCACACACACACACACCTTCTTTTTATGTTAGTGGATTTGGTTGGGAAAATAATATGCAAAATAATAACATATTTTCTACAAGGCAAACTAATACAAAGCCACTTACATGCATTTGTATACACAAAAACGTGTTTCTTCTTTCTTCTTCTTCTTCATTTACATTGCTTTCATCATCCATCACTTTCAAGTAACACAAAATGTTCCACAAACTTATTCATAAATATATCTCTAAATTTCAATGGCAGCAGATCCTTTTCACCTGGCACAAAATCCCTTTAGATGGGAGTAAGACATTCTGGCATTATGAGGATGTTGCCCTCATTCAACAGGGAAAATCCAGTACAGGTCATCCAGTATAAGACATCATTTTGCCCACTTGCAACATCCTTTACATCAGGATAGGGATTGTGCAGCCTTCCAGATGTGTTACACTACAGCTCCTAGCATTCCCACTCACTTTGCTGACTACAGCTGCAGAGAACTGCACAGCTGAAGAGCAACATGATTCACATTCCTGTTCTATAGAACTATACAACAGCCCTATAAAATAGGTGAATATTATTATGCTCAAATTGCAGATGATGATGATGAGGAGGAGGTATTGGAGATAGAAGAATAGTATTATAGGCTTATTTCTGTGTCCAGAAATACTTGACATGTCTAGAACGAAATACATTTCATTCTCATCAGCAACTTCTCTCAACTATTTTGATCATATAAAGATGGTGGCTGTACATATTTTTACTGGCTACTTCCCCATGTCTGTGTGTTCAAGGATGACTGAGGCAATTCAAAGATGGATTAGCAGTCTCAACCCTTCAGACTTGTTCTCCACCAAGCATGAATTACAGGAAAATACAAGTCTTAATTGAATCCATTTAGCACACTACATTTTATGGTGTTTTGAGAGCAGAAACACTTAAACATTTTCCTGTTTTGATTATGAAACTAGACATACATATATACATATTTTTAATCATAGTCTTGCAAAGCATCATAGTATTTTTTCCCTCCTTCTTTATCCACCTGAGATTTAAATGCTGGATCACCCCCACAGATGGTCATTTGGCTGCTGTTTAAGTAGATATTGAGAAGGACAGCCCACCAGCTTCCAAGACAGCTTGTTCCACTCTCAAATAGGATGTAGGGTTAGGAAATTTCTCTTAATATTTTTGAAGTATTTTTTTCTCCCATTCTTTAATAGAGGAGGAACTGACACTGTGAACTTTATCGCATGGGGCTTAAACCATTCCCCAGCGCGTTCTAACGTGGGCGGTGGGGGCGTGCACATAACGCGATGGGCTCCGGATGGGGCCCAGAACACGACTTTACTGCACGAGGGAACGCTGCCGCCGCCGCACGTTCCCATCGCGTCCTAATTCGGTTCCAGAGGACGCCATTTCTGGTAACTGTTTCAAAGCATCCCCAGAAATGGCGCCCTCTGGAACCAAATTGGGACGCGATGGGAACGTGCGGCGGCGGCATTCTGGGCCCCATCTGGTGCCCATCACGTTCCGTGCACGCCCCCGCGTGCCCCTGTTAGAACGCGCTGGGGAACGGTTTAAGCCCCATGCGATAAAGTTTTGTGATTCCTGCTCATGGCAGCATGACCCTTTAACAAAAAGGAAGCAATACTGGTTAGGGAGGAACTGCCAGGTGTTTGAAGCATGCTCCTCATACTGTACATGGCTCAAGAATACTCTTGCAATTCTATCAACACAGGAAGACATGATATAATGGCTTTATAAAGGACAGACAGACAGACAGACAGACAGACAGATAGATAGATAGATAGATAGATAGATAGATAGATAGATCCCACTCTACATCCAATGATCTTATACTGGTGTACATTAAGATTGTTTCACTGATGATGAGAACATGACTTCAGTATCACTCACACAATCAGATCAGCCACATGCCCTGGAAGAACATTTATCACTTATCTCCATGCCTATTCTTCAAAAACTAGAGAGAAACTTTACAGTGGTCAGGTTATTGTGAAAACCCAGAAATATTTTTGGAGCATTGTGGAGGCAGTAGGGTCCCCTATCTTCCCAAATATCTGTTAAACAAAAAGTATATATAAAACTTTGTTTTCCTCAAACCGAGCCCCTTATTTAATATTTCCCTGCCAAAGGCTTTGCTGGACAAGACATATAAGTCTGGGCTTTTAAATTTGTGAATGGTTATCCAGATAACTAATAAATCTAACCTTTCCGGGCAGATGTATAAAGTTAAAGGGACTAATTGATCATGTTGGCACAAAGGTGTTGTTCATTCTGCAAAGGCCAAGTTAATTCACATTGATGTGATTCAAATTAACCTTAATCAGCTACTGGGCTGACTCTGATTTCATTACTGGATGTGCTGTAGTTAGACATCTCCTTCCTTCAAATGCCCCTCAGACTTATTTCACTGTTGTTTTTTAAAATAATAAATACCCATTTATACATCAGGTCTTATTAGTGTAATTGGCTTTAAGACTGACTTTTTTGTGTGTAGTCACTTTGGGGTCTGCTTATTTTGAAAAGGTCACATAATACAGATTGATGTTATATAAATTAACCTCAAACAGTCCCTTCCTTCTTTCCTTAGAATGATAGGCTGCTGTAAAAAACAAACATTTTTTTAAAGGCTGAAGTTTTGTGTCAAAAACAATTTTATTCCTAAATAATGCTGATAATGCAACAATAGTGTTGCAATAGTATTTATGATATAGCATCTTAAACAGTAGATCAGACTTTGTCCTAATTGATATTTATTCTTTCTTTGGGTGCTTGGGAATCAACAGGCTCCAATGGAGAAAATACATATAGCTAAGCTTTAGGGCAACTATAGGAACACACATTTTCTGTTATGATAGTAATAGTGTTCCCCACCACAATAAAGAATTCTATAAAACACCCACAGAGAGAGAGAGAGAGAGAGAGAGAGAGAGAGAGAGATTTGAGTTCTGAATTTTGCTTAAACATAGTTGCTACAAAAATTGATTAAAAATGCAGACAAATTTTGATGTGAAAGAAAATTCATATGAAAGTAGTAGCAAAACATTTAAAACTGCCCGGCTACCAAGGAAGGGGTAAAACATGCAATATTCAGAGAAATCAATAAAATCAAGCTGAGACATTTTTCACATTCCCATGGTAATCCCCCATCCTAAAGCTAATGTTACCTTTAGGATAGTGTGTGTCTGTGTCTGTGTTTATAATGATACAAAGACAGAGTCATGCTGTCAATTACCTGTTTACTCTCCTTGGAATTGTTTCAAACAGTTTTTGGTGACCACAATTCTATTTTTGATTTCAATTGTTTAAGATAAGTCATTCTTAAATGCTTGGTACTGATGCACTGGAGAAGTTTATCACATGGGAGGAATTTCTCTTAATTTCGAATGTAAAGAAAGTAGTGCCAGAACACATTCACGTGAATTCGCTAGCTCAGAGAATTTACATGAATTCGAATTGCATTCGAAATAGCTTGCCATTGCTTGAAAATGCATGTGGTAGTCTATCATGCAATAACGTTAAACCCCATGATTGCATTCAGATTGCCATTGAATTATACTTCCAGTTTCCCTTGTCTGATAAACTCCAGAGAGATGCGACATGAACTAAGAGGAATAAAATTGGGAAATATGATTTGACATGCAGAATAACCACAATAGGCATATGATTTATTGATTACAATAAATATTTAATTTTGTATTTAGTTGACAGTCTGTCACAGGATGTTCTAAATTAATAATTAATTGACCAGTTGCAGTTATCTTACATGTCAATTAATGTTTCTGCAGTCATGACAGGTGCTTTCCTGCTGTATTCCTTCAGGTTCTTTCCAACCTATGGTGACCCAATAGTGACCTAGCACAGGATTTTCTTGGTAAGATTTGTTCAGATAAGTTTGACTTTGTCTTTGCCTGAGGCTGAGAGAGTATGATTTGCACAAGGTTAGCTGGTGGGTTTCAATGGCTAAGTGGAGTTTCAAACCATGTTCTCCAAGATCATAGGCCGATGTTCAAACTACTGCACCACATTGTTTCTGATTCTTGGTTATATGATTTAATGCAAAAAAATCCCTCATTAATTATTAAAATCGAGCTCCATCTTGGTTATTTCATGTTTGAATAATAAGCATACACTTATTGTGATGTTAAAATTAGCTATAATTAGAATTATTTCATATTGATGGTAACAAATACTCCCAAAGTGTTACTATCATGAAAGGTGCTGCTGCTAAGCAGAAACCACTGAGCCTCCCATTTAATAGGGAGCCCCACCCTCCATGGACCTGTTTTTCCTCAAGCAACTACTACAAAAACCATCTTAGATCAACATTAAAAAGTTGAATTGTATCTTCTGTTTCCTTTAGATCCCACTGCCACACTATGCCAGCCAGCACTGTGTTTTCAGATTTCAGTTAGCAGAAGATGCTGCTGAATCCTCACACTTATAAGCCATGGACAAGACAAAATTATTGCCATCAGGAACCATAGAATTTGCTGTATACATCCAGTGTTGGTTTTGATTAGCTCTTATGTGAACTCAGGCATTCTATGATTGCTGTGGGAAGGGAGCCTCCCAATAGACAACAACATAGAATTGGAGGAAAAGACCACAACTTTATTAACAAACAGCACAAAGGTTAGGGTTGGCCCAAAGCATAAGGTCTGGATCTGGAAACATCAATCAGCACCCCGATTGATTGATGTAAGGTTGCTTGATCATGACCAAGCATTGGGATGATTTAGGGGCAACGGAAACGCCCTCACATATAGACAACTGGTCAGTCGCATATTCCAATAAGCCCCTAGTCACTGGGAGATGTTCACTCGATGTGGCCCCGGCAATGGCCACACTGCCTGCCCTCAGCATTCCTGGGTCTAATGGACTCCTGATCCAGTGCTACGGAGTCCTGGAAACCACACCCACCAGATCCAGGAACTATGCTGCCGCCCTAAAACAAAGTTGTGACAAAAACACCCTAGCCAAGGGAAGGAAGGTGGGAGAGCCGAGCTAAAATTCTGCCAGATGGTGCGCGACATGGCCTTAAATAGCCCCAGTCACCAATAGGGGGCCTGGAAAGAGTGGAGGCACCACACTCAGGCCCCTTCCACCAATAGGCTGCGCTCGGTCTCTTCCCTTTTGCAATGCAAGCTGGGACATGTAGTACCAGCTCCCAGTGGAAAAGAGCCGCCCTTTTTACCCCAGCAGCCAATGGCGGGCCTTCCTGATGGCCCAAAGGCTGCTGGGGTGAGACAGGCCTCCGCAGTTGTGGAGACTAGGGCGTCTTCTGCCCCAGCTGGCCCAGTAAGTTGAGCAGCATCATTTGTACATGTAGTACAGATTCACTGACGGTTTCTGTCAATTGTCAAGCAAACCACAGTTGCAGAAGATAGGGTTAGCTAACCCCTTACCCCCAAACGACACAGCCATCCAAACCCACTCCCATCCATTTTATTCTGGGAGGCTATTATAGAGAGTGGCAGCAAGGCAGCCAGATGAAGACAAGTGACAAGTCTTTGTGTTGTCACATGGAAATATTCAGAGGCAAATTGACATCGATTCAGTGTCTTTTGGAAACATAGGCATGGTCCAGACTGGCGCTTTGCACTAGCCTGGCCACATACTAGGGTTGTGTGGGGGTGGCGTGACCGCACGGCATCCTCATGTTGCTGCGCGGTGCTTACGTAACTAGTGCGCCAGTGGTGTACTCCTTACACCAATCCTGCAGCTTTAAGACAACCCACTTTTCACAAGTACATTTTCTGCCAGAGGAAAACCATGTGGTTTGGTGACTGTGAGTTCACTCCAGAGGAAAAACAGGTGCCAGAAAGCTGCCGTTTTTCGGTGGTCTGTACTGCGCCATAGGCTGACAGGAAAGAGAATCTCTGCTACTTCTGATTAGTAAGCAGAGAATGTGCTCTTTTCCATGTGCCTATTATCAGGGAGGGGTGGAGTTTTGAGAGGTGTGGAGGAAGTGGGCCAGAGGTTGGCACCAATTGACTATAATGGGCCTGTACAGACAGGCCAAAATAAAGCTGCTTCGGGTCACTTTGGAAGCATGCTGTTTCAATGATGCGTGCATCCTAAGAAGCCATGCTAAAGTCACGCTCCAGTCCTAAGGGCTGGAGCACAGGTTTGGTGCAGCTTCTGACAAAGATTGCTGGTGACTCACAAAACTACAAATCCCAGGATTTTGTACAGTGGAGCCATGACAGTTAAAGTAGTATCAAACTGCATTATTTCTACAGTGTGGAATGAATTACTGATGAGCTTGGGTCTGAGCAGGATCTGAGCAGAGAGAGGTGAAAAGCTGGCTTACTTCCAGGGCTTCCTGATTTGCAGGGGGAGCCCACAGGCCATGCCACTGGCTTTCACAATGGGCCGAACACCCACGGGCAGTCTACACTATTCCCCTTCTTCTGCCAGGACCAGACTATGAACACTTCCATGACATTATTATTCTTTTCTCTTCTTCCTGAAACACATTTGCACATGATCATAGACTCACAACCTGCAGCCACCAAATTGTCTCCCTTATCCTGCCCACCTGCCAGCTCATTCGATGCCCTGTGTAACCAGCTGTGTGGCTGCCCACTTGATTGCACAAGCTAATGACTGCCCATATGGTGAACTGTGTGTCCAGTGTCATATTGTCACATCATGATCATGGAGGCCCCCAATACATTTCTTCTCCCCTCTACTCCATGGCCCTCTTGGACTGGCCAGTTTATTAATGTTATGATTAAATCCATTGTATTATTGACAACTCATGTTGGTCATCATTTCCTTCATGAGGTTTGCAATGGGTCAATGGTGGGACAGTTTGATGGTACAACTCACCACTTAAGCACATGTGAATTTGTTCTGAGACAAAAAAATATGCGCAGCAATGGTTGTGTGTGACATTTTGTAGTTAAGAGAAGAATCACAAGTGCATAATATTTGTATTCTAAGCTTCCTTTAATCTGAAATGCAGATCATACCACCAAAGCAACAGCAATGGCAAAATGATCTTCATATGGTATTTGTGATATACTACAATCCACTTCTTGATTTTGAGATAATATTAACAGAACACACCAAGACCCAAAATGGTACAGGGAAGGCTGATTTTTACTCATGTGATTACAGTAACGTATCAGTTGCCACCACTTTGTAGAAAGCTTACAACAAAATATGAAAATCATGCATTTAACCTGAGTCAATTGTTGGGAAGTGCATAAATTAATGGAAAAGTGTGTTGTTTCCATTCTTCCTGTCTTCACCATGTTCTCTGACTATGGTGGTGATGTGTAACAGCTACGCTTGGTGATTTGGTAATAATAGTTTATATTCATATAGTAGCATTGAGTCAATGCAGGTCTGTAAGAGATACAGTTGTGCTCATAACTGGACAAGATGTAATATTACACTGACCTGACCTGATTTCTTTGCTCCCCATCTTGCCACTATATTTGTTGGCATGATAGCTGCTTCCTGAATAAGCAAACAAAAAAGTTGTCTTTAACAGCTGCTAACTTTTTTATGGCTTTAGCTTAATGTTTTGAGTATCATAGACTCAAATGATGTGATATTTTATTTATTTTATTTTATTGCTTCTGTATCAGAGGTGATCACTTGCATCTTGGCCATATTGGATTCTTATTGTGACAAGGATGGTAACAGCTGATATAGATATTTTATTGATATAATTTGGAAAACAATGTTAATTCTAACTTTCTGGCACATTTGCTTTCATCAACGGTAGTTTATAGTTACCTGGGGAACACATCCAGCTATAGACCACAGTGTCTTTCTCACAAGTGTAAATGTAAGAAGAAATCCAAGAACTATCCATAGATGATGTCATCCTTTGAACTGCCTTTTTTGATAGAAAGATGTGGTATAAATTCAATAAATAAATAAAATTTTCTAGCAAAATGTTCAAGACCTAAGGCACTAGACTGTACATTTTCCTTTGTCATAAGGCAACAAAGATAACACTATAAGGCAAAATGTTTGATGTAAGAGCAAAGCATGCCAAAAATTATAGTAACTAATGTAGGGCAGTGGGGAAAAATGGAGACTAAACTCAGAATATATCAGGAAGAGATTCAGAAGAAGCTGCTATAATAAATAATAAATAATAAAAAATTTATTTATACCCCGCCCTTCCAATGATCAGGGCGGCTTACAGAGAATTAAAACACACACAATCCATATTAACAATACAAGAAGATTAAAACCATACAATTACATCAACACTTCTAGAAAATAACAGGAAAAAGCCCCGTAGCCCAACCTCTTGGCCACGGAAGAGGAGGGAGGCCCACAGGATATTTATTCGGGGAATGCCTGTTGGAATAGGAAGGTTTTAAGGTCCTTCCTAAATTGGGCCAGGGTGGTAGACAAGCGGAGCTCTGTGGGCAGCGCATTCCAAAGGGCTGGGGCAGCTATGGAGAATGTCCTCCGTGAAGTGGAGACTAACCTGGCCCCAGGCACCTTCAGTAGCTGCTGCCCAGATGTTCTGAGGGTGCGAGGCGGAATGTACGGGGAGAGGCGGTCCTTTAGGTATCCTGGTCCCAAGCCATTTAGGGCTTTATAGGTAATTACCAACGCCTTATATTGAGCTCGGAAGCGAATGGGCAGCCAATGGAGATCTTTTAAAACCGGTGTTATATGGCTGGTCCTGGGAGCGCCAGTGACCAGCCAGGCTGCCATATTCTGCACCATTTGTAGCTTCCGAGTTTGGTATAAGGGTTGCCCCATGTAGAGTACATTGCAGAAGTCCAGTCTCGAAGTTACCAGAGCATGTACGACCGTTTCAAGGTCCCTCTGGGCCAGGTATGGGCGCAGCTGGCGAATCCGCCGAAGCTGATAACAGGTGCTCTTGACTGTCGCATTCACCTGAGCAGTCAGGTGAAGCGACGAGTCAAGAAGCACCCCCAGACTGCGCACGGAGTCCTTCACAGGGAGCGTGACCCCGTTCAGGACAGGTGGAACCACCGCCATTCCTGGACCAGGAGAACCTATCACTAGTACCTCCGTTTTCTCTGGATTCAGTTTGAGTCGGTTTTCCCTCATCCAGCCCATTACTGACTCTAGACAGGCAACGAGAGGAGAGACGCCATCCCCAGTCACTGCATCAGTCGGAGACATAGAGAAAATGATTTGGGTGTCATCAGCGTACTGATAACCCCGCGCCCCATGTCTCCGGATGATCTCTCCCAGCGGTTTCATGTAAATGTTAAATAGCATGGGAGACAGAATGGCTCCTTGAGGGACCCCGGTTTTAAGGGCCCTCTCATCGGAGCACACGTCTCCCAGCTGCACCATCTGGGACCTCCCAGAGAGGTAGGACCGGAACCACTGGAGCGCAGTGCCCCCGATTCCCACCTCTGCCAGGCGTCCCAGAAGGATACCATGGTCTATGGTATCGAAAGCCGCTGAGATGTCCAAGAGCACCAACAGGGACACGCTTCCCCTGTCGATGCTCAGACGGAGATCATCGACCAAGGCGACCATGGCCGTCTCAACCCCGTAACCCGCCCGGAAGCCAGTTTGAAATGGGTCCAGATAATCCGTTTCATCCAAGACCGCCTGAAGCTGGATCGCAACCGCCCTCTCGATCACCTTTCCCAAAAATGGTAGCAGCGAAACAGGCCGATAATTATTATGAACCAGGGGGTCGAGGGAGGGCTTTTTTAGGATCGGTTTTACAATGGCCAATTTAAGATCCGATGGAAATAGCCCATCCCTCAGAGATGTATTAATTATCCGGCGTAACAACAATGTTACCGCCGGTCCCCCCTGGGCCGCTAACCACGAGGGACAGGGATCAAGAGAGCAGGTTGTTTTCCGAACACTTCCGATGATCTTGTCCACATCCTCGGTACTCACCAACTCAAACTGATCCAGTTTAACATAGTCCACAGAGGCTCTGGACACTTCTACCCTAGGTTCTGCTACAATGTCGGCGTCCAGACCTTCGCTTATACGAGAGGTTTTATCCGCGAAAAAGTCGTTAAACAAGTCACAGCAGGCCTTAGTAGGTTCAAGGATCTGGTTCAGGGCGGGAGGGAGCTGAGTTAGCTCCCTAACCACCCTGAACAACTCTGCCGGACGCGACTCAGCGGACGCAATACGAGCACCATAGAACGAGTTCTTTGTTGCTCGTATTGCCTCTCCGTAGTCCTTTAACAATTGGTCTAGGAGAGTCTTGTCGTCTAAGCAAAGGTGTTTCCGCCAACGGTACTCTAGCCGTCGCAGAACCCGCTTCCTCGCCCGGAGATCTTCCGTATACCAGGGCTTACGTTTGGAAGCGGGCCTGAGAGGGCGCTTGGGAGCGATCCTGTGTATAGCCCTGGAAAGACCGGTATTCCAAATACCGGTGAGGGCATCAACAGAGTCGCCGTCATTTCCAACCATGAGCCCCTCTAAGGCTTCTTGGAACCTCTCAGGTTCCATCAGCCTTCGAGGGTGGACCATCCTAACAGGTCCACCACCCCCGGGGGGGATCTGGGTGGAAGCCTTGATTTTCACCTCTACCAGGAAGTGATCCGTCCATGACAGGGGGGAAACATTAGCTATTTCCACCCACGGATTTTCCGCCTCCGAACAGAAGACCAAATCGAGAGTATTACCCGCGCAATGCGTAGGACCCTGTATCAGCTGGGACAGGCCCATGGCCGCCATGGTCTCCATGAATTCCCGAGCCGCACCGGATGGAACGTAGCTGGCTGTGAGGGAGATGTTGAAGTCACCCAGGACAAGAAGCCTGGGCATCTCCAACATCAGCTCAGCGACCAGCTGTGTCAGCTCGTTAAGGGAGTCCTCTAATGCACGGGGTGGCCGATACACTAACAGAATCCCTAGACTGTCCCTAGCCTTTAGGGTCAGGTAAATACACTCGATATAGGAGGTCTGTCGGATGTGGTTCCTGGTGAGGGACATGGTGTTCCTATGTATCAAGGCCACACCTCCCCCCCGCCCACCTAACCTGCGCTGGTCCTTCACCGAGTACCCAGCAGGCAGGGCCTGAGCCCACACAGCGTCCCCTTCAGGCCCTAGCCAGGTCTCGGTAATGCAAGCCAGGTCACACTTAGAGTCCTCCAGCAGATCCTGGAGGATGTGGGTCTTGTTATTAATCGACCTGGCATTGCACAGGAGCAGCGACAGGGTTTGTGGCACGGTTGGAGTGACCCTCAGGTCCTTCGGGTTGGGAGGGGGACAGGAAGGCGAGATAGATATGATGCATCTATCACGCCTTCCCCTGGAACGCAAGTACCTTCTCTCACCGCCATACCTCCCCCTGCCCCACACAACCTCAATTGGAGCTCCGCCCACAAAGATGTTATCCCCGGCCCAGGCATCCCCTGCATCCCTCTCCTCCCCCCACCCTTCTATGGCTACTGGAGGAGCAGAGGTTAGCCACTACAGGCATCCTCTGCTCCCAGGCTAATCCAAGCCTCCCACACCCAATAAAAGCTGCGCAACTGCGCAGGTACGCAGCAGCGGAGCTCCCCAGTCCGTGGGCGGCACTCCCGGGGCGGTGCGCAGATGCGCACCTCCGACACCCCGGGAGGAGGCCGCCCGGCAAAAGGCGCAGTCCTGGCAGCGGCAGCAACAGCGGTGGTCCGGCGTGGAGGTAACAGGGGGCGTGTCAGGAAGGGTCCGGTTTCCCAGCTTTATCCCCGCCGCTCTCACCTGGCGGGGCTCCTCCCTGGCTTCCCCCCAGGTGTCCCTTAAAGGCCCCACGCACTAAACTGGCCGCCAAGCGCCAAAGCCAGAGAGTGCCAAGAGTCACCTGGAGTCCCGCTGCGTTGCTCCCCAGTCCGTGGGCGGCACTCCCGGGGCGGTGCGCAGATGCGCACCTCCGACACCCCGGGATGAGGCCGCCCGGCAGAAGGCGCATTCCTGGCAGCGGCAGCAACGGCGGTGGTCCGGCGTGGAGGCAAGAGGGGGCGTGTCCTTGCCTTAGCTGCTGCCCAGATGGTAAAGGCACAGGCACAAACACAAAAGCCTCAGCTTGGCTTGGAGCTGGCTGGTGGTAATGCAGCCGGGCAAAGAAGCCTCAGAGGCCCTGGCCCCGCCCCCTGTCCAAGTTCCTTGCCTCAGCTGCTGCCCAGATGGTAAAGGCACAGGCACAAACACAAAAGCCTCAGCTTGGCTTGGAGCTGGCTGGTGGTAATGCAGCAGGGCAGAAGAAGCCTCAGAGGCCCTGGCCCCGCCCCCTGTCCAAGTTCCTTGCCTCAGCTGCTGCCCAGATGGTAAAGGCACAGGCACAAACACAAAAGCCTCAGCTTTTGTGTTTGTGCAGTGGAAACTATACAGATGGTAATGATTCCCATAAAGATGCTTCTCTTAACTTCCCACTCAAGAGTGCTCTTTAAACAGTCCCAAGATATTTCTCAAGCAGTTAAGTCATCTCAAACACTGCCTAAGAACAGCTACAGTAAATGGGGGGGGGGGGGGGTCTGCTATTGTGTCTGTATTCCAAAACCATTACTCTGTTTTAAATTGTCTGTAATTTCCAAAGGATTTTAATCCAACAGGACCTCTCCTCTAACAGTGCATAGATCTGAGTGTCCCATATGGAAAAAATCCATTGTAGAGCAGCGCTCAAAATGCTGTAGTATTGTATAGTTTACTCCATTGCAGGATGCAAAATTAAGCTCCCAAATCTCTGTAGGTTTTTTTTTGGGGGGGGGGGGGGGGGAGATTAACTGGTTTCAGTGGGGTTTTTTTCCTCTACTTTATTTGTTTGGACAAAGCTAGATCCTTATCAATCAGGGTATGCAAACCTTTATGCTATTAATTTTCTCGCTCGAATTGCTGTTTCCTTTCATAGTACTTACTTGGGTCACAACTTTTGCTGTGTACTTTTAAACAACAATATGTGAGTTTTCAGCTATATTGCTCCCATTTCTTACTATTTATCATTTATATAGCGATTTTTAGTAATGGAAGGAGGGGGGAGATTTATAGGCCTTCTCTAACGTATTTTCATAACAGTTCTGAAAGTAGGCTGTCATACATATATCCTCCAGGCATTAGTAAGACTCTTGCCCATGAACTGTCTATGACCATTTAAATAATGGGGATCATCCACTGAAGAACTGCTGGTACTGAATGTCATAGTTGGCTCCTTATTTGCACTGTATTTCATGTTTCCTAGATGCCCATTAAATACCCCTTATGAATATTATAACAGAAAACACTAAATGCTTATATATTGTATTATTTTATAATATATTAAGAAGACACACAGTTATTTTGCAGCCACAGTTAATTTCTGGTTTGCTGCAGGCACTGCTTGCTTTCTGTTTTGTACTCAGTTGTTGTTGGGGTTTATTGTTTGCTAAATCACCATTGAAGACATGTTTATTTCATTTCCTTGTGGGTAAATCAATATATTGAATAATTCATAAAGTTTTCTCTAATATTTTATTTTGTCCGATATGGACTATTAACATTTTAATGGTTGATATTAGCTAAGCATGTTTGACAACTTATCATTGTCTTATTTGACTTTACAGTTCTTTAGTAACTCACATAACATGTTTCTTTTTTTACACCCCATATTATCTCTGAGCTTGGGTTATTAATAGAGCAATGAAGTCACTTACTCTAGAAACACTGATGAAACTACTTAGGATGACCAACTATACTTACATATTAGTCTAGGACAGGATCCAATAGGGCTGATCTGCTTTTTATCAGGAAAACTAGAAAGGGATAGTTCTCTCTCCAGTCCATAACCACATCCTCCATTCTATTCACTCCCCAAACTAGCTTCAGAGTAATGCAAGAGTCAGAAAGAGCAAGTTTTCAGAGAGTCCAATAGGCTTCAGGAATTATGGAAGGGGATGAAAACTTCATCACACTAGCAGTCAGACAGTGCAATGTTGGATATTGGCTATAATTAAATCAGTGCTACTTTCCTCCCATGCACCCAATCTGTAAATACCACCAAAGCTACTAAATGTGGCAGTAGTGGTAGGGGATGCTCATGAAGGTGTTAGTGGAGTAAATTTACTTTTCAGACCACTGGAAGAAGATATACATTTTAACTGAAATATAGTGAATACCATATTCAGTTGTATATTTCAGGAGGTACACAAGCCATTAAAGATAGGTTTTCATCTCCATATTATTCACATAGATGTAATATTCACTTAAGGGAAATTTAAAAGACAGAGGGCCCTTTGAAAATGAAACTAGTATAGGTGTGTGAATACCTGAGAAATACTGTTTCACTAGAATAAGTGATTAAATGGGATGATCAAAATGTTGAAGGACTTCTGGAAAGGCCACAATAGTAGTTTATGGTACCACACTGATTCTACTGGAGTGTGAACCACAGGAACTTTTAAAAGTGTAGACATCAAATGCCTTAGGAGTTATACTTCAAAGCAGAAGAATTTCTTGGAAAATGTTGCCCTCTGCTTATAATTCAATTTAGTTTCTCTTGCTAGAAAACTACTTGATAACATTTGTGTGTGTATTTTAGAGAAATGGAAATTTGATGTGAATCATATCAGTTATTGCCCCAGGTGATCATGTTAATTGAAGAAGATTCTGTTGAGTGAAAAGAATTTGTACAAAATGCATTAATTAAGTATATAACATGTTTAATACTTAAGGTGGTTGTTCTATGTTTTCTAGAGATAATGATAATATAACAGTAACTGAAGTCTTTGTTATAGATGTTGGTTTGTGTAACCTGATGTTACTTTTTTGCATGTCAATTTGTGTCTGTCTGTCTGTCTATCTAGTATCTATTTATCCACACACAGACACATACAATCATTCACCCAAATACATCATTTTAAAACCAACTAACCGTACTTCAGACAAATTTGTTCTGGAAAGGTTCTCTCTTAACCTCCATGGTTTTTCACATTTACATGAAACTGCAGTGCAAGGTCATGTGGGGATTTGGAATGAGGTGTCATTAGTATGCTGATGAAAGACCATTCTTTCTTTCTTTTCCATCAGATTCAAGTGAAGTAGGGAACTGTTGAACTGGTGCCTGGAATCAGTAATGTGCTGGATGAAGTCCAATAAAGTAAAACTCAGTCTCAACATGACAGAGGTGTTTCATCTGTTCAGAAAGATGGTGTTCAACCTGTGCTTCATTCTCTCTAAAGAAACAAACTTATAGTCCGTGGGTACTTCTGGATCCAGCTTTGTCATTACAGACCCAGTTAGTCTGTTTCTCTAATCCCTCCTACCATGTACTTGTTTTAATACGCATTATCTTCAAAGAAATGACATGTTTAATTGTCATCTCATCTATATGCAAAGGGATCTTGTAGCACCTTTGAGACTAAATGAGAGAAAGAAAGGAATTGGTAACATAAGCTTTCTGTAGAATTAAGTCAAACATAATACAAGACCCATTTGCATACTGTTCCAGACTAACACAGCTATGTATTTGAATTTTACTATCTCATCTGTGTTTCAGCAAAAGGCAGGGAGGGGTAAGAAATTCATTGAATTAACAATAGCAAGTACATTTCTATACCACTTATCAGTGCATTTAAGCACTCCCTAAGTGGTTTACAATGTGTAAGCTAATTACCTCTAACAAGCTGGGTACTCATTTTAGCGACCTCAGAAGGATGTCAATCTGAGTCGACCCTGAGCCTCTGGATGGTATTGGACTCACAACCTTGTGGTTTGTGAGTGAATGGCTGCAGTATAGGAATTTAACCACTGTGCCACCAGGGCTCCTTATTGCAGCACTAGGGCTCCTTGTGGGCATTCATAAATTTATTCTCTTTATAAAATAAATTGTTATCTCATTTGTTTTACAGTAAAGTATGATGTATGTTAAATGTGTTCCATGCTCTTTGTCTTGCTGTTCAAGGAGTTTTGATGTGCATGACTGCACTAGCAGCCTCCTGATCCATTGCATCACATCACGTCTACAGTGAGCAACCTTGTCAGGAGATGAGAATCCTCTCCTATGGAGGATCTCCACATAATCTAGAGTGTGAGTTTTCTGGTGTTCCATATTGCATTGACAGCCTACATATGTACAGAAGGCTCTTCTCATCACAGTATTTCCATATACACTCAGAGAGTGACACAAATGGCAGTGGGAGAATACGATTACTGCATTTCTCTAATTTGTGTATTTAAAGTACTAAATCTGTTAACACTTGAATAGGGTTTTAGATTTTGCCCATTTTCTCTCTTTAACCTAGGATGTTAGGTGAACATTATTTCTTTTAGATGAAAACTAAGCCTGTTTCAATAATCTGTCAGTGGAAAGGGAATGTGGTGATGTCAAGCTTCACACCCTAGTTCCATAACCTGAGAAAGCAACTGAAAAGGCTTTTCATTGTGCCCTCACCACGAGGGCTGTAGAACCAAAGGAAAACCTTGTACCAAAGGTCTCAAAATTTGGGAAGGCTTCTATGGGATATCTCTCTAAATATGATAAATGCAGCACATCCTGTCTGATCTTGGAAACTAAGCAGGGTCAGCCCTGCTTAGTACTTGGATGGGAGACCACCAATGAATATGAGGTGCTAGAGGCTATATTTCAGAAGAAGAAACTGGCAAAATCATGCCTGAGTATTCATTCTCCAATAAAACACTATGAAATTCATGGAATCTGTAAGCTGACAGCAGACTTCATGGCACACACAGAGTGAGAGAGTCTCTCAGATAAGCAGAATCCAAGTTGCCTCTCATTCATGAGAATAATGCTGGGGTGAAACAGATGGGCAAAATAAAGCAGTTTCCACCAGCTTTGACAGCAGGGTGTTTAGATGATGCACACCTCCAAAGCAGGCAGATACCAGATTGAAGCCACACTCCAGGGCTAAAAACTGGAGCAAAAGAATATTCCTACTTAGCCCAGGAAATGCACAAATTCAACCCTGAATATAAACACCCTGATGGGAGAGTGAATGAATTAATTAATACTTTTTTATTTATATCCCATCTCTTCCGTTTTGGCGATTGAGGCGGGTAACAACATGATTTCTACAATACACAGTAATAAAAACAACAAGAAACCCATGAGACCCCAACCCTAACTCTCCCTCCCAACTATAAAAAAATTTAAATAATAAAAAACATAATTAAAATATATGACAATACATCAAAAATGCAATCAATGAATAAGGAGGGGATGTGGTGAGATGGCTAGATGCAGTCAATTCTGGGCATAATCAATCAGGGAAGGCCTGCCTGAAGTGAATCATTTTTATCGCATTTTTGAAAACCTCCATAGAGGGTAACTGGCAAATCTCTTCCGGCAGGTCATTCCAAATTTTTGGAGTGGTGGCAGAAAAAGCCCTCCAGGAAGTTGCCACTAATCTAGTCTTCCTTGGTTGTAGAAAATTCTTCCTGGAGGAATGGAGTGAATGGTAAGGATTATATGGGAGGAGGCATTCCTTCAAGAGTGGCTCTAATGGAGTGGTTAGGGTTAGGGGTAGGTCCTAACCTTAACCATAAAGCTGCATATAAAGGCACATTTTAAAATGCATGTGCACATTTTAAAAGGATGGAGTCAATGTACCCAAGTGGTTGGGGTAACAATGCAAAAAACAAACAAACAAAACGTTGACACCTCCTATGCATGTAAGTGCAACTTACACAAACCAGACAGTCCAAGACAGGGCATGTAGGGGAGGCCCATGATGGTGCTTTGCCAGTTTTTTTTTACTGGGCATACTGATGCTCCAATGCCTTTTACCAGTGGAAGATCGCAGGTGTGACTGTGTGACTGACCAAAGGGGTGGCCATCTAATGGGATGATATTGAGGCAGCAGGCAGTGTGTTTGTGTGATTGTGCACATGCATGGTAGGGAGATGACAAAAAATTACCCAGCAACACAGCTTGATACCATGCCGTACATTCAGGCCGCTTTGGGGGCAGCTCGTGCAGACAGTGGGGTTTCGACCCACTTCCAGAAAATGCAAGTTCCAGCCACCTTTTCCTACCCGTCTGTTCCACACCCCTCTTTCTAATGTTGAATGATATGCAAGACTAGGTCACTTGGTTACCACACATATACATTTTTCCTCCTGGCTATAGAATGGTGAGAAGATCAAAATATGAACACGATTTTGGAGGAATAGTTGCCATGTTTTCAACCAATCTTTATCATAACATAATCATTTTCCTTGACAATGATTAGCTGTACATGTCTGCTTCTCATTCTGTAGCTAGAGGTGCACAAAACTATTCAAATGCAAAGAAAACTAATTCAACCCTTCCTGAGTATTAAACGGTGTCAGCAGTGTTCTTAGTTTTAAACTCATACTAACCTTTTTTTCCTTCTGAATTTGTGATGATGAAAAATCAAAGAAAGAAGAGAAAGACTTAACATCTGTGGCTTTAGAATTTACTAGATAGAAGACTGTAACTATAAATTAAAATCAGGTTCTGATTATGTACTGTTGCTGTGATTTATGCTCACTGAAGCTCATAGAGCAACATGTGGTGCCTGTCAGAAACACAATATAAAATTGCCTGCCAAAATTTAAAACGCTCAGAATGTTGGCAGACTAAGCCAATAAATGTATTATCTGAATAACTACCGAGAAATGCAAAGTGGAAGCTGCTATCTGAACACCAAGGGAACTTCTTCATATTGAGATGTATTAACAAGCAGGAGAACATTTGAGACATTTGCTACTGAGGAGACTCATTGAAATGTGGGGCAGTTCAAAAAGACAGCTTTCCACCTTGATTTTAATATTCTTTTATGCAAGAACAAATAATTACAGTGTGTCCTTGGCTTATGCAGGGATCCATTCCAAACCCTCCCCCCCCCATGTAAGCCAAATACAACGCATGCTCAAGCCCCATTCAAGTGAATGGGGCTCGTGCATGCGGCAGTGTGGCAGCATGCACGTGCCACATGTGCATGCCCCATTCATCCAAATGGGACACACCACCCCTTGCACCCCGCGTGCTCCCGCACGGCTTTGCCCATATGCTCAAAGCCACATATAGTGCACCGCACATAATGCAGGCACACTGTATAGTAGTTTCCTCCTTGCTGCAAGAACAAATGAATACTCCTGCACAGTATACTCACTGTATTCATGCATTCTGAAATGTTGCACAGGAATTAGTCTACAGAACAAATAATATGGAGTTATTGCACAAAAATCCTGTTTTGTGTGCAGGAAAAAAAATGTTTCCAGCACAGGAAACAGGATTTTTTTCTATACAGATTAATTTATGTACAAGGCATTGGAATATTTAAATACTGCAACAAAATTGCTCAAAATTCTTAGTAATCTGTTCTTCTCTATGCACTTTTTCAGCTGTCAAGAAATCTCGTGAGGTTTTGTTTTGTGTGAAATAAGCAAACCTGGGAATAAATGGTAACACATTTTCTTTCCACCCTTAATCTGGGACGTCACCAATGAGGGGGGGGTCCATGGGGTCAGGACCCCCCTTCCATTAGATACAATGAATAGTGCATGCCACCGCCACGCCACACCCAATCCCCATTATAATGGTGGCACTTAGTCTGGACCCCCCCTTCCCAAAATCCTGGCTACGTCCCTGCCTTAATAGAGAAACATTTCTGCTGGTTCATAACTATAATGCCCTGGTTGATTGACTGTATATCTATACTGCCTGAAAGCTAAAGCTTCTGAAAGTCAAAACTAAACATGCTATACACATGTATAATAACATAGTGTAAAATCTAAAGCACATGAAAGCAGACAAAAATAATTTCAAAAAGCACTGACTTGTAGAAATATTAACACATTTTAAAAACTGAATGATTAAACAAATGTCTTGGAGAATAAGACTTGTTGTGAAGTATTTCCCTGCTGCACAGAAGACAATAATGTAGGACCTAGATTAACTTCTATGAGGAGCGTTTTCCATAAGTGGTCCCTCCTTTACCTACATTACCTCATTTAGTCAAGGCACCTGAAGAAAAAGACACATATAAGAAGATATGTTTTGTGAAATAATCTTGACCCAGCACACTAAAGATATTCAAAACTGAATGGAAGTAAGTACAAATGAAAAGCATTGGTGTAATATAATATTATAATCCAAAATTACCTGCCATTCTGTTCTGGTGATCTCTTTGAGACTAGTTGAATGTTCTAGACCTTTTTTAAAAAACAGTCTCACATACATTCTTACAATATAGCTGGAAAGTTATCAGAGCATTAATAACTGTAGCAAGTCTGGTTTGTTTTGTTTGTTGTTATTGTTTAGATAGGATCATTTAGTTTAGTATTTTCTGCTTGTTCTGAGGGGCATTTTTCAGTTTGATGTCTGGATTTGTTGATACAACAGTGTGTGTGTGTGCGCGCGCGTGTGTGTGCATGCACGTACACACACACACACACACACACGTGCACACAACCTGTAGTGGATCTAGGGACTTGGGATGACTCCAGACATGCCAAAATTAACTACTACTACACTAGTGGGAGATACTGCAGTCCCTCCTGGAATAGGATAAGTTTGACCCATCCCAGCCAGGAAAACAGAGAACACACTAATAGAATATCTATCTTAGAAAATCTGCACTAAGTCTCAATCTGTTTGTTATATAATTTTAAAGAAATGTACAAGCTTTGTTTAGAGTTAGGGACAAATAGGTGTGATTGTGACAACTTCTTAAATCATCTCTGTATTCCACAAAGCAACAAAGCTTTTGATAGGAGTACCAACCATCCCAGAAGGAAACTCTTCAATAGTTTACAGAAGCTTTTCATTCTCCTCCAGTGGCAGACCATTTAATAGGTTCCCTCACTCTTGGGCATTGCATAAAGTCTGAATCTTATCAGAAAATGAGCTGATTACAAAGAAGAATAAATACCACCCATTTGGATCATAACCAAACTATGTGCTTGAGAACACCAGACTCAATGCACCTTATACATTGTGGAGGGGGGTTGATGACAAGTTCCAGTAGCCCAATGAATGTCATTAAGTCCATAAAGCCTTCTATTGTCCTGAATCCAAAGGCATGTATGTTAAGGTACCCAAGACAATCATTTTGGAAATCCATAAACTTACAAGAAGCAGTGTTGGCTCAATCAGAAAGATCCATGAGCAGCATACTGGATGATAAACCAGCAGACTCTGTAGTCCACCTTTATCACCCAGTAAATGACACAAGTAGTACACCACTTCATCTTCCTTAGGGAAGACTACACCTAGAATATTGTGTCCAATTGTGAACATTACAGTTTATAAGGGATATTGATAAGGTGTGGTGTGTTTTAAAGAAGCTGATCATAATGTCTAGAAACTAAGCCTTGTGAGGGAAAATTGAGGGGGCTAGACAGATCAGATTAGTTATGAAAAACAATCCCATCTAATAAGAGTCAGTTTTATGTATGCCACAATAATCTTATTGTTGTGTTGTTCTCCTCTGATTCACAGAATATGTTGCCTGTAGATTTTATATATTTTAATATTTAAAACTATCAATAAGAACATCAAAGAAAGAGGGCGCATATATATATATATATATATATATATATATATATATATATATCTCACATAGGCACTGTTCTGCTAAGGAGAGAGGTTTCTGGCATTGACCTCCATCTCCAGAGTGTTCTGATTTTAACATACTTCTGTTACCTTCAGATTGATGTTCAACAATGGGAAAGGTTTTCTGCTTTGAATGAAAATTGTTCATGAGTGCGGCTGCTAGGCTGGATTTACTTTCCTTCGACACCTGTTACCAGGCACCAAAGAAACTAGTCAGACTGACAGGCCCCTTGGAGCATTTCAACTCAAGAATGACAAGACAGAAATGCCTGGAGGACCTGGTTTTGAAGAATAAAAGCCTCCTTGGTGCAGAGGAGAGAACAAGCAAAAAGGAAGAAAAATTGGTTAACAAAGCAGTAGCATAGCTTGCTAAACAGAGACATAATTTAAAACAATGCGGGGCAAATGAAGGCATGATTATTAGTTATGTATATGGGGTAGGTATTGTGTTTTCTTGCTCTCAGTAGAGAACAAAAAGCCATTAGCTTCACAGTTTTCTTGAATGTTACTGGGAAACAGCAAGCAAGAGATAGAAATACGTTCTCTCATTCTTTTAGTTTTAGTGTGTCTCCATTTTAGCATAAATCATAGCAGGACAGATTAGCCAAAATGTATGTATGTCTGTGTGTGTGTGTGTGTGTGTGTGTTTTTAAAAAAACCTGTCCTAACTACTCACTTAAAAACACAGGTTTTCAATCTTATTTTTTTCCCTTAAGATATATGTATTCAGAGCTAAAAGAAAATACATCTTACATGCCCAAACTAATTGGTTCTGATAGTCTCCTTTTAAGATATAAAACCACACTTTGTAGATTTAATAACAATTTATTAGACCTTGCCTATTGTCATGCTTAGGAGTTTAAGAGTTTTCAAAACCTTTCAAAATGCTTCAGTGAACAATCAAGCAAAGCAAGCAAAAACAAACAAACAAACAAATAAAAGGAAGTGAGGAAGAATGAGATTAAAAAAGAGAAAAATGTAACCTGAGAATAAGACATTCCTCTGTTTGTCATTCCACATGAGTTCCATACATATAATATTAGTAAAGTACTGCAAAGGAAAATGCAGGTTTATTTTCCATTATAAGAAATCCTTGGGACCAGAATTATTTTAGACTTTAGATTTTTTAAATTTTATTTTGGAATATTTCTATATACATAGAATCATAGAATTGGAAGAGACCACAGATGCCATTGATTCCAGCCCCCTGGGAAGCAGGAACACCAATCAAAACACCTCTGACAGATGCCATCCAGCCTCGGTTTAAAAACCTCCAAAGAAGGAGATTCTGCCACGTTCCAAGGCAGCATATTCCACTGTCAAACTGTTCAGACCATCAGGAAGTTCCTCCTATGAATATGGTGGAATCTCTTTTGCTCCTAGTATCTGAAGCCATGAAAAACAAACCTGTTCTCTCTTCGATATAACATACCTTCAAATATTTAAACATGACTATTTTGTCCCCTCTTAACCTTCTTTTCTTCAGGCTAAAACATTCCCAGCTCCTTAAGCCACTCCTCATAGGGCATGACTTGCGAACCTTAATGAGATATTCTGGAAATAGCCCCCAAGATCCTACATTTTTCACAAGCGGATTGAAACCCCGCTGTCTGCATGGCCTTCTCCCAAGGTGGATTAAAGGGGCAGCCATCCAATGGAATGGCATTGGGACAGCAGGATTTTACTCAGATTTTGGAAAATGCAGGATAGAGTAGCTTTTTCCTGCCTGACTGCTCCAGCCTTCTCTCTGTATGTCTCTGTATTTTAACCTCTTTCTAACTTGGAGGCCATCTCCCAGACATGAAGGGAACACCTCTAGGTGAGGCAAAACAAGACCTCAGTGTTTTACAGTAAACAAAAACATTTGCTTGCAAAGGGCAGAGTGAGCATGTCTTTCAGGTACTGATTACTACCTATGTGTAGTTTTCATGGTGCAGCAGCAACCCATGCTGCATCATTATTTTTTTGTTCTCCCCACTGTGCATGTGCATTGTCACAGAAACACACCACCTGCGACCTGAAATTACCTCCCATGTCCTGTCCAGCTGTGATGCCATTGGATGGCCACCTCTTTGATCAGCTACACAGTCACATGTGTGATGTACCACTGTTACAGGGCATCGGTGCATTTGTGTGCCGAGTGATATATTGGCAAAGCACAATCATGGAGACCTCATTACAAGTCCCCCTTTCACCCTATGTCCCCTGTTGTACTATCTGGTTTCTGTATTACATTACTTACATCCATTGGAGTTGTCACACTTTGACTTTTTTGCTTTGCTGGCCTTGTGCTGGTGCCAAGCTATTTATATGAAGGGGGGAAAAGCACATTTTCCCTGTTAAGTTGGAGTACTGGGGCTTCTTTTTGGTCTGATTTTTAGCCCTGGAGTATGGCTTCCTTCCACTTTCCTTCTGCTTTCATGTTGTGCCTTGTCTAAATGCCCTGCCTTCAAAGTGGCTGAAAGTTGCCCACAAAGAACTGGTTAACACAGACAAGGAACTAATATCATTCCAGCATCAGTCAAAAGACTGGGACAAAACTGACAGCCTCATCTACAGGAAAATGGAGAAAGATATGGCAGATCACACCGAAAGACAAAAAACCAAAACAAACAAACAAAGAAAGAAACAAACAAACAAACAAACAAACAAAAAAAACAAGCACCAGCTGAAACCCTCACTGGGCACATCATGAACCACCATCAATATCACACAGCAGCAACTTTCAAAAGAGGAAACATCCATCCTGGCCAAAGGAGGCAACTTTGTACTAACCACCACCAGAAGCCCAGTTGAAGACATCATTGCCCAGGTTGAATCTGCCCTCCACCATCTCCCAGAGGAGGAAGCAGAAGAGATAAGAGGAGAAACAGCAAGGATTCTGTACTAAGCAAAATCACCTCCCAGCAACGTAAGCAAAAAAGAAAGAAAAGCCATCAAGGACCTCAATTCGGACCCAAAAATCATTTCTCCTAGCAGGCAAAAGCAATGCCACAGTAATCATGGAAAAAGAACAATACAGACAAAGAAAAAATCAAGAAACTCCTGGATCCTGAAGTATACAAAAAACTGAAACAAGACCCAGCCAACAAAATCACCAGGAAAATGAACACCCTGATCAAAAACTCCTCACTTCAGCCAACCACACACAAAAGTTTGTGAAAATCTTAGACTTTTCAACCAAGACTGTATGGATTTCCCAAGATCCACAAGGATCCCATTTCACTCTGAACCATAGTGAGTACCACTGGATCTCCCACACATAACTTGGCCAAGTTTCTGGCCACACAATTACAAACCCATATAGGGCAAACCCCCCACTACATCAAGGATTCAGCTCATTTCATAGAAAAAATCAACAATCTCAAACCTAAGCTGGGAGACATACTATTCAGCTTTGATTCAGTCTCCTTGTTAATCAAAGTCCCCATAATGGACACCATGGCACTCATCCGACAAATTTTTCTGGAAGACATCACAGCCCTGTTCCAAGATTGCCTCATCATAATCTGCTTCCAGTGGGACAATGGATCCCACAAGCAGAGAGATGGGATAGCAATGGGAAGCCCTCTGAGCCCTGTGATAGCAAATCTTTACGTGGAACACTCTGAAAAGCAAGCCCTGGAAACAGCACCAAAAAAGCCCATAACATGATTCTGATATGTGGATGACACTTTCACAATTGTGTATTCCAGTATGGCAAGAGGTTGGACTGGATGGTACTTGTAGTCTCTTCCAACTCTATTATTCTATGATTCTATGCTTGGCCCCCCTCCTCTGATCCCATAATCTAAGGTTGACTTCATTCTGCTTACCTGCTACTTACCTCCTCCCTTCAACTTCTGGTGCTACAACTGTCAGACACATTGGTACCAACTGTAAAAGGCATTTATGCAGATAATCACTCAGTTGACACAAATATTACCAAACACTAGGTCTGTGTGCTGAATTGCCTGAAACAGAGGTTACACAAAGGCATTTCTTGTAAATCTCACTTTAGCATGTCTTCTGGTATGTATTGGTCTTTTGTTTTTGTCTTCTCATTCCACTAGAATGTATTGCCAAAGGAAATCAATGTGTCACCCATTATTAGGGCTTTAAAAGTGTTGTTACTCAGTAACTTAAAACTGAGATGTGTTTGTAGTTTTATTGGTTTTATGCCATCTCAGAAAATGGTCTCTCCCTTTGATATTTTACAATATTATTACTGAAGTACCTGCACTTGTAACTACACTTTATGCTTCATTCCCTTTACTTAGGAAAAGAAACCAAGTCTTTTCAGGTTTCCTTATTAAAGCCTGGTTGTTATAATATAAATAAAAATATATTTCAGGGGATGATTTGCTCTTATAAAGCAATACATTGATGCAATTATTCTTTCTAAGTTTTATGTTATATCTTATTGTTGTTGTTATGTGCCATGAAGTTAACTTCAACTTATGGCAACTCTATGAATCAGAGGTTTGCAAGACACCCTATTATCAACAGCCCTGCTCAGGTCTTGCAAACTCAGGACTGTGGCTTATGTACCTGTAATAAAAGTCTTGGTTTTACCTTACCCTCAAGGTGCCATCCTGTCACTGATGCTATTTAATATATATATGAAGCTGCTGGGAGAGATCATCTGGAGGCATGGGGAGGGGTGTTATTAGTATGCTGATGACACTCAGATATATTTCTCCATGTCGCGGTCTACAGCTTTGGCTTCAAATGGTATCTCTCCTCTCAATGATTGTCTTAAAGCAGTAATGGACTGGATGAGGGAAAGCAAATTGATGCTAAATCCAGAAGAAGTGGAGGTACTCACAGTAGCGGCCCCAAACCCAGGTATTGGGATACAACATCCAGTCCTGGATGGGGTCACACTCTCCTGCAAGTACTGCATTCGCAGTCTGGGGATGCTCCTGGACCCATCGCTTCTGATGACAAATCAGGTAAATGTGACAGTCAGGAGTGCCTGTTATCAGCTTCGGCTGATATGCCAGCTGCACCCTTTCCTGGAAGTCAGGGATCTTGAGACCATGATACATGCTCTGGTTACCTCTCTTCTGGATTTCTGTAATGTACTCTACATGGGGCTATCATTATGGAACCTGGAACATAATGACATATTCAACTAATACAGAATATGGCAGCCAGACTGGTCTCAGGCACATCCAGAAGAGACCATATAACACCAATCTTTAGATCACTTCACTGGCTGCCCATTAGTTTCTGGGCCCAGTATAAGGTGTTGGCTATTATCTATAAAGCCCTAAGTGGCTTGGGTCCAACTTATCTTCGGGACTGCCTCCTTCCATATAATCTTCCCCTTGCACTCAGGTCCTCTGGGAAGAATCCATTACAGCCTCTAAAAACAAGATTGTCTACGACCGCCCAGAGGACCTTTTCAGCTATCACTCCCAGATTATGGAATGGCCTGACAGATTAAATCTGTCATATTACCACCCTAAACAGCTTTAAGAAAGCCATTAAAATGGATCTCTTCCAGCAGACATCTCCTCAATAAATTCCCGGCCACCAAAAGAAAGGAAATCCAGCTTTTGATTCGACCTCACTATAGCCACTGTTTATCATTATTGTGAATTTTGAGTATGTTTTAATTTTAATCTGTTTAATTGTATTTTAAGGAATGGGTGGGAATGATGGTTTGTGCATGTATATTTTAATGTTGTAAGTCGCCCTGAATGCATTTCATAAAGGGGTGGGATATAAATTATTATTATTATTATTATTATTATTATTATTATTATTATCAAGCATTATTGTACTCATTTCCAATTTTAATGTCTAATTGTAACCACAAGCTATCGTGCCATTCTAGTTCAATGTTGCATTGGATGTAGGTATACTGTTACCATATTTTTTACAGTAACTGTGCATATTTTACAGGAACCTCACATCTTCTAGAAGCTGCATCTAGGCAGAAACCAACTGGTTCAACTTTTTTTTTGTTACAAAGTTGTATCTGTCAAAAAAAAGTGTCAACTGTTCAATGTTTCTGTCAAACGGTTGTTGAAAGCTATCGAAGCTCCATGGGCTTCTTCATCAGGGAAGATGTTACAAACCAAACAGGAGGGAAAAAAATGGAGATGTTAGATGCCTGCATGTTGTTTAAGATCTTAGTGAAGGATATATTTTGCAAGTGGGCTCTTCTTCCTTCTGGCCATGCAGCAATAGGGAGATTTTTAAAACTTGCAACAAGTATATTGCGCATTTTGGTTGTCCAATAAAGGTATCACTGATGGATTTTTGTTTGGATTAGTTACATGGCCAATACAGCTACCCCTGCATGTTTTTTGTATTGTGAGATGCCACATTGTAGCTGCACCAGGGTAACCATGAAGAGTAGCCTGTGGACTGGGACCTGAAACCAAGGTAAAACAATTATTTGCTTGCAACAAGTATATTGTGCATTTCAGTTGGTCAATAAAGGTATTACTGATGGATTTTTTATTGAATCAGCATAGTCAATGGTGAGAGATGATTGAAATGCAATACAACATTCAAGGAGCAATATGTTACCCATCCCTGAAAAATAACATAAAAGTGTCAGTTAAAAGTTCCTGTTTTGGCAAAAACTACCTAAGAAATAATGTGACAATCCAGCCCAGAACTATGTACAGTAAGTCCTATTGAGATCACTGGCTTTTAAGCATGCATAATTGTGCACTTGAATGATTTAGAAGCTTGGAAATCAACATTTCCCCCTCCATTCTTGAATCTCCCAAGAGTAATTCAAGTCACTCTTGAACCATCAGTGTAAACAAAGGGTTGGTTAAAGTACATTAAGGAATACATTTTCCAAGTGAACATCCATCAGACATGCTTGTGTGGCTTAAATCACTGCTAGCTTTCAAGTACCATTCCACACAGATCTAAAAGACAAGAAGAAAACTGGGAGGCAAAAACATTCACAAGAAATGCCAGCTCTTTTGTGGTCTAGAGAGTCCTTTGCCTAAATCATGATTTTCAGTATCCTACAAAGGGGTGAGCTAGTAGTCTGAGAGATGCACCAGACATCTTACAAACAACAGCATTTTACTGCAAATGTCAATTTGCTATCAGGAAAAGTCCTAGTTTATGCCCCATGATTTGCAGGGAAATAATTAATTTTCACTTTGAAAAAAGAAACAATAACATCTAAGGAGTTTCCTCATCGTTGTATTCAAGTTTTGGTAGGTAATCTGATCTGGAGCACTTTCATACTATATTAAGTCATTCTTCATACTTCAACAGTATTTTGCATATCATATGTTATGATGTTTTGGAGAAACTGTACAGCAGTTTGTTTTCTGGTTGGTTTACTCCCTCCTCCCCGCCCCAAGCAAGAGGTACCCATTCTTGATTTATTGGAGTCCAAGAATGGGAGCCCAGTTTTATATTAAGACATGCTTGCACTTTAAATATTTTAATATTGTATGTGTGGTTCATTCACTGAATTTTAGGTCTTTATAACTCCCATTCATAAATTCTCCCATATTTTCCCACTCCTTCCTACATCTTTTTTCTCATTGCAGAAAATCTGTTAAAGGACAAAAAGATGGACTAGCAAGTGACACCATGCCTTCTGAGTGTGAAGAGCTGTCTGACTTGAAATGATCTACAGTGCTCCCTCGGGTTACGAAATTAATTCGTTCCGCGGCTAATTTCGTAACCCGAAAAACCTTCGTAAGCCGAATTGCCATAGGCGCTAATGGGAAAAAAAGCCGCGGCTCTGCCGCGGCTCCATTTAAAACAGCGCCGGTGTTTTTTCGTAACCCGAAAAAACGTTCGTAACCCGAAACAATAAATCCCTATGGGATTTATTCGTATCCCGAAAAATTCGTAAGCTGGGTAATTCGTATCCCGAGGTACCACTGTACTCACCTTCTGAAACTATTTCTTCTTGCATGTGAGAACAATATGGGCAAAATATTTACATCTTTCACATACATATTGAGGGAGATACATGATACAAAATTTAGATGTAACTATAGAACAGTTTGCTTCCCACTATTACTAATGGGCAGCTATGTACATGAGTATGGGCCCGAACAGACAGACCAAAATAAAGCTGCTTTGGGTCACTTTGGAGGTATGCTGTCTAAATGATGCATGTGTCCCAAGAGGCTGAAAACCATGCAAAAGCCACACTCCAGTGCTAAGGACCAGTGTGCAGCTTTGGCGCAGCTTCAGGCCTCTTAAGATACATGTGTCATTTAAACAACATACCTCCAAAGTGACCCAAAGCAGCTTTATTTTGGCCTGTATGTTTGGGCCCTATGACAGACATTACTTTCTCCATTTGGTTACCTATCCACTGTTCCATATTTAACAAGTTAGAGCAAGATGAACTGGGCTCTAGAAGAACTGTTTCTAATTGCTGCTTCCCATGTTGTGGCAGTCAAATTGAAGGCCTAATTATCTTTCAGAGAAGAAAAATTACTGAGAAAAACTTTGACAGTTTTTTGCAGCACAGTTTTAAACATACTTAGAATAAGTGTGTACTGTGCCTTCAAGTCACCTGTCAACCTATGGTGGCCTCATGACTTCTATAAGCAAACATTCCATGAGAAGTCAAGGAATATTCAGAGGTACTTTTGTCATTTTCTTCTTCTGAAATACAGCCTACAGTGTCTGGTATTCATTAACGGTCTTGTGTCCAAATACTAACCAGGACTGACCCTGCTTAGCTTCCAAGACCAGACAGGATCTGGTACCTTTAGGGTATTTGCAATTGCCTTTAGAAATGAAGTCATAGCTATGGGAAATATTTTGCTATTTTTTGATTCAGACTACAATGATGAGCTCACTGGTAATGTGGGTTTCTGCTCTTTATCCTTAACCTGTTCACAAAATGCTAGAAACACAATTGCTCTTTTGTGTAATCTGTTTCAAATTAAACTGTCAATGTTAAGTTATATCTGTGCCAACTATGCAGAACTTAACACAGTTGTATAAGTGGTGACTTGCGTTTCCAGCCAATTATATATATTTTTTACAATGTATAAGGAATAAATATACAGACATAATGATAATGAAATCTTTTTTTTAATCCTGTTTCTGTAATACAATGCCTCTCACTAAGCAAATTCATATCCTTAAAAGGTATTCTTCTACTATTCCTGGCTGCAATTCTAAAGTTCACTTATCCAGAGGCCATCACATGAAACCAGAGAATAGCACAAAGAATGTTAACAGAAACAGAATATTTGAGTTTTGTATCCATAAAAGGTTTCCTGAAGAAACAGTTATCAGTGTTTGGCATGAACAGACTAGTTTATAATGTCTGAGTGCTGATACAACATCTTGTAAAGTTCATAAATTACATCCTTCAAATGTGCTGGTCTTTGAGTTATAACTGCACGTGTCGCTATGACAGTAGAATAATAAGCACAGGAAAAATGAAGCTATAAACAGTGCCACTACTAATTTTTGCACTTTACCTAATATGGGTAAAGGCACATCATATGTCTTCCAACTGCCAAGGCAACGTAAAGTCACACAGTCTGTGTTTTCAAGCACAGACTGAGCCGAGTGCAGTGTCAAATATCTCAGTATTGTGCAGTCTTCCATTATGAAATGGGGCCATAAATCCCATTATCCTCAGCTAGCATTGTGTATTTGCAATGTGATATGTTTGGAAGACAGCACATCAGGGGAGCTGCTATATGTTGTCTACAATTACAAAACTTATATGCTGAAGCCTCAAAAATACTAGAAAGTAAGTCAGTATGAATGACAGCTGATTTAGCATTTTTAAACTAAAAGAAAAACTGAAAAATTATACAGGTATATGTGTTTCTAATCTTACTAATATATATAAATGTAGAATGCAATATTCTTTAGAGATTACACTTAATCTGCAGTGAACAATTCAGTTTAGGTTACATTCAAAAAAGGAAAAACAGAAAACTGTGATTCTGTTAACTTGCTGAGTTTGAAAAAGTCTGAGTCCACCCAGCACAAACTCAAAATAAATAAATAAATGAAATATCTCTCTTCCATAACTTTCTAGGCACCAGCTGGGGTGATTTTTATTCATATTCTGGTTAATTAGACAGCTGCTTATGCAGACATAAAAAGTGTCTCTGTTCACTACTGAGTTCTTATACAACGTCCCCATCCATCTGAGATTTCAGGACCAGTGTGAGGATGTAACACTTTTCTTTATAAACCAAGTATTAAAAATTAGATCTATCATCTGGTTAAACCATTAAGTTCTAACTAGTGGAAATGAACTGACCTAAAATTCAGTCTTAAATAAAGGGGTGGGGATTTTTTGTGATTTTAATGAATATCATTCACCAGACTGTCTGTGAATCATTCCTTACATTGTGTCATTAATTCTACACTTCAGCAATCATAGCTAAGAATGATCAGTCATACTTCTTTGATAAACATATACAGGAAAAAGGCAAGCGCATCAGGTTCACTGGTGTCAAGCCAGATGTGTAGAACAAGAGTAACGGAGATTAAAAAAGAGAGCTTAAAAATGTTGGATTATGTACGACTGGCAAGAAACAATAGACAGGGAGGGAGAAAAATAGGAAAGTGGGGAATTTCTTCTGGAATGCCCTTCAATAAGAGGTTAGGCTGGGTAACTCCCTACTTTCCTTTCATGGACAGGCAAGGACTTTTTTTATTCAAGTAAGTGATGAAACAGTCAAAAGCTAAATGTAACAAGATCTGCAAACTGTTGCTCACAAGGTTTGCTTTATAGACCTGTTAGCATCTTTGTCACTTTCCTCTGCACATGTTCCAACTCTACTGGAACTGTGGTGTCCACAACTATATACAGTGCAGAAATACACAATCAAAGCACTCCCAACAAATGCCAATTCAGCCTCTGCTTAAAAACCTCCAAAGAAGGATACTCCACCCCACTCCAAGACAGCATGTTCCACTGTCAAACAGATGTTCCTAATGTTTAGGTGTAAACTTTTTTCTTGTAATTTGAATCCATTACTCCATGTCCTAGTCTCTGGAACAGCAGAATTTAGGGTTTACTGTCCTAACTACATCCAGAAGTTACGGGACCGAAATTTTTTTTCCTCCTTTGAACAATGCTTCCATTTCACTTGACTGGTCATGTCATGGGAACAGTACTTTACATTTGCCTTACACCCTCTCCATCTTCTCCTCACTTGGCCAAGGAAAGCCACTAGATGACCTTGGACAAGTTACACACTCTCAACTTCAGAAAACTCCATTACAGTTTCATCTTAAATTCACCATAAGTTGGAAATGACTTGAATGTTCATAACAAGAAAGTTATGAAATAACAAATGATATCCCTAGGATCTTTTACTTCCTATCCAGAATCTTATGGTTCCTTGCAATATATAGAAGGCTATATCTTCCAGTACCATTTGTTCTCACATGGATCAGAAGAAAGGGGGAACTGGGCTTGATTAACTTGTCAGTCTCTCTGTTATGTCATAATTTTTGTCCTAGAAGACAGCACACCTTAGAGACATCATGGTAGGCTTTAATACCACTGCCTTTGTTTTCAGTGGGGAACTGGTAGGAGCTCTTTCATTTAGAGAATCCTTCAATACCATCTCGGTGCTCACCAAGGACTAAGACCATTGTCCCTGTCCCTTTTCTTTGTAACTACTGGCCAAGGGTAAAACCTGGAATCAATTGGATACTATAAATTCAAAATTTTGGTCACTGATATTTCTGCTCCTGTGTGACACATCCTTCAAAGTGTCTGCCTTCTATGTTTGGGAACTGTCCTCTTTCCTAGATTTATCCCCTGTGTGTTGCCCTTCCAGGAGAACTGATTGGTCCCAAAAATGTTTCATCTTCCCTAATAAGTTGGAGTGTAAATGTGCAAGCCTCAAGATGTTGCATTTTCTCTTTCAGCATGAAGACCAGAGTATACTTAATGCATGTCCAACTCTTTAGTTCCTGAAGCAAGAATACACACAGCAGAACCAGCTGCACTGACTATCACAAACTATGGCGGGTTACAAACGGCCCTCAAGGGGCCGTTTTCCCGCCGCCACCATTCGCTGCGTAGGGAAGCCCCAGCTGCCAGACCGCGAGGCTTCCCCGCACAGCAAAAAAAGGAGCGGCGAAATGCCGCTCCTTTTTGGAACACGGAAGTGGCGCCGTGAGGGGTGGAGTGCGTTCTTGCGACGTCACTTCCGCCGCGACACGTCTGGACGCACAGCGTCCAATACGTCAACATGGCGGCGCCCATGTGGATGGGCACCGCAAAAAAGTACGCGCTCCGCGCGTACCGGGAGGAAGGACTGTCAGGAAGGTAAGAACCTTCCTAACCCTAATACAGCCCTTCCTAACCCTAGTACGCGCGGAGCGCGTACTTTATGGCGGTTTGTAACCCGCCTCAGTTTCTTTCCTAATGAATCTGTCTGGAATATGAGATCTTCAGTGGAGAACCTGCTGCATGTCTCACCACCCTAAGATATTGTGCTGGTGAGTATATCAGAAAGGATTTTTAAAATGTAGCAGAGCTCCCCCTAAGAAAGGTCAACCTGCCTCCATCCATGCTGAGTTTCAAGTGGGCAGCCAAAACAACAAAATTCTGGAATGCCTATGATCTTTGACAACAGTATGTAAAACTGACTTTTAAAATTGTTTTTATCTTTTTTTATTAATCTGTTTTACTGTGCATTGGTTTGGGAGCCCTGGTGAGCAAATCATAATCGATAAGTACTTTTAATAGGCCCACAAACCACCTTTCTCACCCCTTGCAGATTTTATAGTTTAACAATGATATTTTTATTATTATTCATAAGAGGGGAAAGCCTTGGAATGATTCTTAAAATTCTAAGTTACTGAAGTTATTTAGGCTAAACATAGTAAATACAAAATAGTGATGAGATGTATGAGATTAATAACCCTTCCTGTTTGTTTCTAGACCTTAACTGTTTCTAGATTCCCCCCCCCCTTAATAATAAATAATTATTACATTCTTTTAAAAAGTTGTTCAAAGCTAGGAGTGGCACTTGCCATGGGTTAAGGGACCATATTAGTCTCCTAGGAGACCCTAGTGGGCCACATCTCTTCCATTCCTCCATAAGATTTTTAAAATGCATCCATATGTTCCCAAATGCCTTTTAAAGGGTGTGGGAGACTCTTTTTTTTGCCATATTTTGGTTATTTCTAGGCTAACTTAGGCCGAGAAGAGGCCTTTAAAAACAAAGCAAAGCAAAAGGATGTGACCTGAAAGTCATTGTATATGTCATTTCCTGTCATCAAAAAGAATCTAAAATTATCCGGAGTTGACAAAAGAAAGCAATACCCCCACCACCACCACCACCAAAGTGCTAGACCTATTTGGGTCATTAGGTGGACTGTTGGGGCTCCAAAAATTATCTTGGAGCTGTACTTTCCCTACCCCTACTGTAGCTATGTCCCCCCACCCCCCCATACAATGTGTTATTTCATTTTTAATTCTTGTAGTAAAATCAGGAGATTTTGAAGTACCAGGGAACCACATGCTATTTCGTTCA
Organism: Sceloporus undulatus; assembly: GCF_019175285.1. Lineage (NCBI taxonomy): Eukaryota > Metazoa > Chordata > Lepidosauria > Squamata > Phrynosomatidae > Sceloporus > Sceloporus undulatus. Next base: position 153,549,190 of record NC_056526.1, read on the forward strand.
GGTTTTTCTACAGACCAGTTAAAGAGCAAGCATTGTATTTGGATACAGGAAAAGTTGCAGAGAGGATCTGTAGTCATTGCCATTGTTAGCTGTGTATTCATACAATTGTGGTTCCCCAGATAGAATTGTTATGCCTTAGACCCCTAGCATTATTCTAAAGAATTCTTTAGGTCTCCCAGCATTCATAGCCTCTTCAGGGAAATTACACATACTTCAAGACAGCACCCTGAGAGATTTTTGTACGGTGCAGTTTCAGCACTAGGTTAAGGAAGATGTTTTTGTTTTGTTTTTAAATGCCCTAAGCAATTTCAAGCAAGGGTGGGATAGAACTATTTTAAATAAATAAATGCTTTTGGACACTCAAAACACTAGCAGCAGATAAGGTTAATGCAAGGCAGTTTCCAAAAGATATTGAATTCAAAATACCTATTGTGTGACCATCTTCTCACTTCACCATCAGTGAAAATCCATCACCATTCACTTAACATATAATAGCAATAAACTGAGTCAAATGCCTGTGAATTAAATCCCAGCACTATATCAAATCCAGCTGAACAAAACATCAGAGCAAGCAAGAAAAAAAGACATGAATATCTGGTTCACAACATCAGAGAAATTTCACATTTCCTTCCATGTCCATGTCAGTGGTGAATAGCTTGCCTCCATTCCAACAAGCAGAGAATTAATTACTGATGGATGTGATGACTTTCTTTTCCAATTTACAGCAATTGGAAGCAAAATTCTTTGGTGATTACAAAGTGGAGTCTATAGGAAAGGGAGAGCCTACACTCCAGAGTGTCTCTGTTTGCTGGCATATGATTGATATTCTACCATGGAAGAAAATTATTTAGCTCTTAGACCCCTGTGAAGTGTCAGAAATTGTCTGTGGATTTTCCCTGGCCTTTCTACCCTAGAATAATAACTATCCTCCTGAAATGTTAACTGAACCAATTTAAGTCATTCTATAGCCTTTGTATGACAGGCTGATGAGCTGCTGCATTCTTGATCCTGAGCCTATTGTTCTGCCCTTTCATTATAATATCACTTGTTATTGCAGCGCCTTCTTTGAGTGAACTGAAGAATTTGGATCAGCAGGAGTGCTACAGCATAGTTCATAGCTGAGATGCTTTGCCAGACGTTGTATTGTGATCAGGCTTAACTGCTAAAGACCGATATCTTAATAATAACCAGAAAAAATGACTCCAATTGAAGCTGGTCACAAGGCAGATACTGTATCATTGAAACCAATGTCCTTCTCTCTCTCTCTCTCTCTCTCTCTCTCTTTTTGAGATGATGACGATGATGATGATGATGATTAAACACAAACAATCTAATGTACAGTATAAACATTATACAGCGCGCCCGTGTCATACGTGTGCACGCTTTACACGGCCTTGAGCTTACACACTCAAGCTGCGGGGAGCGCATGGGGCAGAAGGGGTGGCACGTCCCATTCAATTGAATGGGTGCGTGCGCCCGTGGCGCCTGCACGCCACCGCGCCACCACACCTCTGTGCATGAGCCCCATTGTTTCCAGTGGGGCTTGAGCATAGGCAGAATTCGTCTTATGCAGAAGGATCCGGAACGGATCCCCCGTGTAAGGAGAGGGCCAACTGTACAGTCAAAAATAAAGAACCCATGGGGTAGAAGAAGGAAAACAGAACAAAGAAAAGGAAGAAAAGGGAGAAAAGGGAGAAAGGGAAAAAGAGTGAGGGGTAAAAAGACATATAGCTAATATGCAGTAAGACTCCCACCCCCCATCCTGGTGGGGTTAGGGAGCATCTTACAGATCTACCACATCTGGGGGTAAAAGAAGCCCTCCTTATCTTGACATACGCAACATTGCTTTGAAACACAGAACTTCATCACACGGGCCCTGGAACGGGCCCATTGCCTGCCGAAAAGCGGGTGTTCTGGGAACGGGATTGGTCCCAGAATGCATTTTACTGTAGAAAGGAATGTTGCAGCTGCCGCCAGGCATTCCAATCGCGTCTCCACTGCATTCCAGGGGATGCGATTTGGGAGAACTGTTCAAAAGCATTCTCCCAAATCATGTCCCCTGGAACGGAGCGGAGATGCGATTGGAACACCCAGCAGCAGCTGCGGTGTTCCTCCGTGCAGTAAAATGCTTTCTGGGACCCATCTCGTTCCCAGAATGCCCCCTTTTTAGCATGCAACGGGCCCAATCCAGGACCCGTGCAATGAAGTTCATAGCCATTTTGTCAGCTTATTTGGGGTTAGATACCACCTAGACATCATCTTATATGGTTTCCTTTTAGATTACTACACAAAGTAAATGCTATACCATCAAAATCAGGTTCTTGAGAACACAGGAATCTTGAAAGTTGCCCAGAGATTAAATGTTTTTCCCTGCATCTGTGGAGGAAAATAATTGAGTGAGGGGGAGGGAGGAATTTTCCCCAGGAACTACACTGAAGAAATTTCTGAAATACATGAAGAAGTATTGCTGCTGAATTTACATTAAAGACTTTGATAGCTGCTACCTGAGAGAACAACTCCTTCTTCTAAAGTGACTTGTCTCTTGTAGAGATTAAGGACACAAGTGTCCAGGAGATTAGCACGTCACTTGGTTTAAGTGACACCTAGTCCATTTTATTGACATCAACCCTATCCTGCAAAACAAGCACTTTTTGAGAGAAACATAATGAAAATTTTGTGTGGCTTCATGGGCCAATGTATATTGGCTTTTCACAGGCTGTTGCTACCTGCTCTTGGTAGAGCCTATAAATGAAACCACAGCATTTGTTACAGACTCAGGGTGGCATTAGGCTACTGCATACTAATACAACTGAGAAAGCTCCAAAAAGCATTACATAGCTTTAAAAAAAACCTTTTATCATGGTCTAGACAGAAGACACTGAGCTTCATTTGTTGCACTGAATAAACTCTTACTTCCTATCCTTACAATGCTTATTTCTCAACAGGATTGAAATGCAAAACACTGACTTCTAATTTGATTTCTAATTGTATGATTTTCAATAACCTCCATTTGGCACTGGAAGTTATAGATTGGAAATTATCAGATAGGTGAAGAGTTCTCTTTTATTCCCTATATTGTCCTGATATTTACACAGACTGGCCCACTTACTTATGTGGTGGAGCTACATTTTGTCAATCTGAGTAATTGTTCAGTTGCATCTGGGTTCAAGTTTGGGAGAGCTGGCATTTCTGTAAACATAGTTGGCACTTACCTAGACTTCATTATTCTGGGGAAATAAGCTATTGCTAGCACTTTGGAAAATAAATTTGCCATTCTTTTCCTTGCTTCAGGTCTGTGACATGATGACATGGTATGTACTGGAGCTGATACAGTACATGAAGCTGGATTACACTGATATGGAATAAATGCTAAATGATAATAACACAAGAAATGGTCAAACAGACAAATAAGTAGCAAATAAAGAAACCCGCAATTAAACTATTTCAGTTAGCTACATCTAAAACTTCAGAATTGTGTTCCACCAGAGTAAACAAAATATAAACCCTGCAGCTTTTCATACTAAGTGTTTTCAATAGAGCTGCAATAAAACATTATTTTAAAAGAGAGGTTAGAACCCGAATTTAAATTGAGGTCTCCTTCATGCATTTGTTCTTCCTGGAATGGGGATTTGATTGATTTATCTTCATTTTCAAAGAAGTAGAACTTCTGTTTTTTGCTTCCCTATCCTTGATTTGTTATGAATATAATAATGGTGTTAAAAAGAAAATAAGCTTTGCAATAGATCTTCTGATCTTGTGTTTCATGCAGAGCACATGAACAAAGGTGATCAATCTATGTGCTAAAGCAAGAATTTGAAGAATGTAGAATAGACTGTTCACTACTATCATGATCATATTTTGTAATACAAGTTGAGTGCCCCTTATCCAAAACATTTGAGACCAGAAGTGTTTTGGATTTTTATTTTTATATTTTTTGGTTTTTGGAATATTTGCATATACATAATGGAATATAATGGGAATGAGACCCAAATCTAATTTATAATTCTCCCAGATTTTCAAAATACACAGATATTTTAAATCTTTAGTCAGTTTTGTGCACCATTCAAATAAAAATGACTGAACAGTAATTTAAGAAGATGCACAAGGCCAGCATGTAGTATATGTCCAATGAAATCCTGGTCCATGTTACTGAAAATGCCTAAAGAATTCAAGGATGGTAGACCCAAATAGATATTGTCAACCAGTTATGCAAGATACAGCAGGCTACATATAAGTCATGTAAGATGTAAGCCACTGTGGACCTCATAGGTGCAACTCATCAGCCAGAGGTACTGGAGCAGCCAAACAATCAGTTCCAATTTCTTTTTTAAAAAGAAAAAAATGATTCCATCTGCTACACAATTTACAATTTCTAGATATCTACAAAGGTCCAAAATACACTGGAAAATAATCCAGTTTGAGACAGCTTTAACTGCCCTGGCTCAGTGCTAGATAATATTGGGAACTATAGTTTATTGTGGCATCAGGGCTCTCTCACAGAGAAGGCTAAATGTCTCACAAAACTACAGTTTCCAGGACTCCCTAAAATTGAGCCAGGTTAAAGCGGTCTGAAGATAGATTATTTCTTCAGTGTTTTTTGGATCTAAGTCCACCATCCTGCCACTCACTAGCATGTCTCTAATTTACAGATTTCTCACCAGATGGAGCTAAGTACAAACTCTTGGCTATTCCTGCAGTCTAAGCCAGAAATGCTGCTTTGATGGTGAGACTCACTCACCCAACTATTTTTCTCTGATGGCAGCGCAATGGGTCTTTTTGATCCCACTGCTGCCACCACTTATGTGACGGCCACCTCTGTAGCTACTACCAAATTGCACAATGAAACCCTCGAACTTGGATCCCTCACTTGCGTGACTCCCACACTTTTCCCCCCCTCTGGGCCACTCTGTAGGAAGACAGGATACTCACTATTTTGATTGCTCTGAGCAATAACAGTATTATTAATCCCTGGTAGCGTTTGACTTATAGTTTCTTAAAATACCTCAAGCAGCCACACATTGAACCAAAACAAAATAAAACTTTATTTGCAAGATAGTTGGTTACAGTATCTCTCATCTGGTTGATATTCAGAGTTGATTCTATGTTTATGTGCTTAAATAGTTACAAATATTTACAGTATCTGTTACTATATTCTAGAAGTGTTCTCTAGAGAGTTTACCACACAGCCCCCAGGGACGCTCTTGGCACAGAATGAAAGGGAGCAGGATGGGAACAGAATGGGGCTTTCACACATTTTATCACATGCCAAAATGACGCTGCCATATATGACCTTTAAAAAAGAGTCTCCTCAAATGATACAAAAGGGCATTAATGTTCTTCAGATGTTTGGGGCCCAAATATAATGGACCTTACATTTGCACAGGATGACGGGCATATGGACATGTCCATATCCTTCAGCTGTTCACAAGGGGAAACCTAGATGTGGCCAAACAAGATGGAAAGAGTGTGGCCAAGCAAGAGTGTGATCAAGATGTCAAAAGTTATTAATGAAGAAGAAAACACAAGCTAGGAAAGGCTTTAGCACTTTGCTTTTGCCTGAGTAAAAAGAAAAGAACAATATTCTACTTCTCCTTTCCTCTTCCTCCTGTTGAGTTAATTGAGTTCAAACTGTTTTTGTACTTTGAACTCAGTTTCACTAATTGAAATAAGACAGGATGAAGGGGGAAAGTGGGAGGAGGAGGAGGAGGAGGAGGAGGAGGAGGAGGAGAGAAACAGTCATTTTAAAAACAGGTGAAAAAGTGGAGAGGACAAGATGAGATGGAATCTTCATCTTCCCTGTAAAATCAGGCAAATACAAGTTGCTACAGCCTAGTTTGTCTGCTTTAACAACTGCATTAATAACTTTTGCCATCCTGATCACATCCTCACATTGCTAGGCCACATGTGTCCTGATTTTCATCTGTGAAATGTTGGAGGGCATTTTTCCAGCATTGCAGTAATTTAAAATTTTATTAGACTGCAAGATTCCATCCAGTACAGTGAAGCTGTTGGAGCAAATAGTGGAATTGTAAACAATCAGGGAGCCTATATGGCAGCAGACAAAAGACTGTCATCTCTCTGTTTTGCCAAATATGTGAAAAGAGTGTAGTGCAATGAGTGTGCAATCTATTTGCTATGTAAGTGGACTTTCATTTATCTATGGAATACATTGTCACTATCTTGAAAATCGAATTCCCAGCCACATTTGTTTCCAGTATGGTGTTTTTCACATATATATTTCATACTGATATTCAGATTTTTTCACTGGCCATTTGGTTTGATGTTGGGATTCAATGTGTTAAAATTCAGTCACACTTGTGAGCACAGAGCTAACAGACATCTGTATGGTTTTGAAGAATCAGTCAAAGGAAAAGCTTCCCTGATGATGTCTGGCAGTCTCCAAGGAAAAGAGAGAGTATGAGCATGAAAAGAAGAGAGTATCAAAAGACAGCTGCAGCAGACACTAAAGTGTAAAAAAGCAGTGTAGAGTGTGAAGCAAATATCTAGTTTTATTCTTCTCTTTTTCCAGATCTAGAATCTCTGATTATCCAAAACTTTCTCTCAGACAGATGAAGAACCATTTATTCTGTATTTCCAAGCTCACACTAACATGCTCTAGTGATATATATACACACACATACACACACACACACACAGAGTATATTGTGCATTACTTCTTTTAAAACTGAGTATTAGGTACTGACAGATTCCTATATTGTGGCTGTACCAAGCACACTGTAAAGTGTGGAGTAGTTCTAAATGAGATCATTATAGGAAAAAAAAAAAAAGAGCTACTGGGACAACTTATACTTATTTTATTCTATAAAATCCACAATTCACAAAAGAGTGATACCACTATTGGTTAACCAAAATGTAGAAAATGCTTCGTGCCAGCTGTCAAAGCTTCACTGGCTTTTTCATCAGGCAAAGAAGCTAAGAAATCATACAGGACACATTAAAAATGATGTTACCATCACAGACTTACATTCTGCATCGGATATTGTCAATTTAAGATGTTGTTGAGAGATTTCAAATCAGAGACCACTCCTTCTTGGCCATGTAATGACCAAGGAAAGGGGGTGCTAAAACAGATAAAATAGATGCTAGTTATGACCTATAAAATAATAATAATAATAATAATAATAATAATAATAACAATAACAATAATAATAATAATTTTTTATTTATGTTTCCCTGCTTCTCCCAGTGGATTGAAGCGGGGTTACAGACTAAATAAAAGCACAAAGTGTTTACATCAAAATTCAATTACAAACAGCTAAAAACAAAATATCCAACATCAGAAAATAACAATAGCGTCAACAAGCAAGGTAGGGATAATACACAAACAGGGGCATGTCATTCATATCAGAGGGGTATTCATGTCAGGAGGGGTATGCTTGGCTAAAGAGCTCAGTTTTAACCGCTTTTCTAAATGTCTCTAACGAGGTCACCGAGCGGATCTCCTCAGGGAAGCTGTTCCAATGTCTCAGAGCCATTGTTGAAAAAGCTCTTTGCGAAGTAGTAACATATTTGGAAGTCACTTCCAATAAGGAAGTCATTTCTAATAAGTTCTTACCCAATGTTCTGAGAGTGCAGGGCGGATTGTATGGGGAGATGCGGTCCCGTAAGTAACTCGGGCCCAAGCCATGTAGGGCTTTATAGGTAATAACCAAAACCCCATATGACTCAGGTCCAGGGTATAAGACAGGCCATATCTTCTGGCCTTAGAGGGAGTGAAAGGACAGGCCCAACGCCATCTGGCCCAAAGAGGAAGAGCCCTCCCCTCCCTCCTTCCAACTGTCATCTTCTGGCCTTAGAGGGAGTGAAAGGACAGGCCCAACGCCATTGGGCCTGAAGTGGAAGAGCCCTCCCCTCCCTCCTTCCTACTGTCATCTTCTGGCCTTAGAAGGAGCGAAAGGACAGGCCCAACGCCACTGGCCCTGAAGAAGAAGAGCCCTCCCCTCCCAAATGTCATCTTCTGGCCTTAGAGGGAGTGAAAGGACAGACCCAACGCCATTGGGCCTGAAGAGGAAGAGCCTTCCCTTCCCTCCTTCCAACTGTCATCTTCTGGCTTTAGAGGGAGCGAAAGGACAGGCCCAACACCATCAAGCCTGGCCTCGATTAAGAAAAAGAGCCCTCCCTCCAGTCCAACTGCCTTGGTCCAGGCCTTCTCCTTTTGTGTCGTGTCTTTTTAGATTGTAAGCCTGAGGGCAGGGAACCATCTATTATCTCCTCTGTTGTAAGCCGCACGGATTCCCAGTGATTGGGCGGCATATAAATAAATCCTATTATTATTAATATTATTATATCTCCCTGAATGAGCCTGACTGAGATCATTAGGAGTTACTCTTCTCTCAATTCTACTGTGGTCACAGAAACAGTTGGTCAGGATGTGAGAGAAGATCTTCTTGGCAACTGCCCCTACACTCTGGGGGTCGTTCACACTATGAAATAACCTGGTGTGGAAACTGGGTTATTTCTGTGGCATTCATACTTACACTGAGTGCATTCATTGCAGTTTGCAGGGAGGGGGCAGCCTCAGAACTGAACTTGGTATATTTGATACTAGCCTTTTTTTTCGATGTCTTTTGAGAAGTTGTGGATCGCCGCAAATGAGAATGTGCTGTCAATCCGATTTGGGGTATTCTGAACAGATTCTTCCAAAACAGGAAGGGAGGGGTTATATGCATAGGGGTGGAACATACACATACCACCTGGTGCTGCCAGTAAAGACACCAGCTCCATAAATCTGGCCAGTATTTCCACCACTGCCTCCATTTCCCTTGGCTTAGCATTGGAAAACTTATTTATATATTTATACACATTTATACTTTTTTATGTTTATACACTTCTACAACAAAGGAAGCAGAGTCATATAACCAACAGTGAAAGCAGAACCAGAATGCCGAAGATGCACATCATTTGACTGACTTAAAAAAACAAAAAACCTGAGAATGATGCAACCTGTTTGAAATGGAAGATCCATTTTAAATCAAGATGACAGCAGTGTGAACAGCAATAGGGTTAAAATGCCACAGAAAGATTTGATTGTAGTAAACATAGTGGGAACTATAATTTGGTATTGCATTGCCATGGAGATTCAAATCTCCTCAATACAAAAATGTAAGTGTGAATGAGCCCCCAGCAACTCCCTTTCCAGGAAGGCCAGAATTATCTCCCTTCTTTTCCTTCCATTGGCAGGCTAAAATGTTTTATTCAGACAGGCTTTTAAAACAGAAAGTTTTTAAAGAAACCACTGTGGGGTGCCACATTGTTTCAACTGAACAGTTTTTAATAGCCTTTAACCTTTTTAAACTTCATTTTATTCTTTTAACTTGAGGTGTGAATTATTTTGATAATGTGAATAGCTTGGTTCTGTTTTAATATTCCCTTTTTGTATGATTTTCCTTGTACTATTCTTTTAAATTGAGAGCCAATTTGAGTCCTAATTTTGTGAGGTAAGTAGGATACAAATGTTCTTCTTCTTCCTCCTCCTCCTCCTTGTCCCCCTTTTCCTCCTCATAACAACAACAAGAACAACAAACAAACAAACAACTTACTTATGAATATCTCACAGTTAATAGCAAGATGCCTGTTTTTAATCTATCGTTTTAAATGAATGTCTGATGTGCTTTTAATTTTATACTTGGGATGAAAATAATATTCAAAAATGTTTGCAAAATGGCTTAAAGCATGATGAAAAGAATCTAGGACTGATGAGCTCTTTTGCAGTTTCAAGACTCAATCTGCATAAAATTCACTTGTGCTTGAATTAGGATTGCTATTCTTTTGATAATGTCCTCATCTTTTACAGCTATAAGGCAGGCAGGTACAACACAATCTTTTGCAGATTAAGTCAATGTGTATCTTTGGTCAGAACAGATGACTGAAAAATTTTGTCACAGCATCTGAAAGTTCTTCATAAATTTCAGGAAAGGAACTTGAGCTTTTAAAATCAGAATGTGATAGAAAACAATATTGACAGCTTTGTCCATCCAACCAATTTGATCACTTTCAGTCAGCTAAAATAATAGATGTTGAGAGGAAAACAGTGCTGATCTCTTTGTTGTGTTAATGATCACAATGAAAAGAGAGATGCATGCTGTGAACAGAATACACTTTTAATGCTATTGCTGTCATGAACATTGTGAGTTCAAAATAATTGCCTAAACAGCTGCTTCAAGAAGCACTTATTTAAAAAACAAAACAAATGCATGCACACATATGCAGCCTGGATGTCTGTCTTGCTGCAGAGAAAGGAAAAGTGGCAGAAAGTGAGTGAAAGATTCCCTGGGAATTAGTGGTTTATAGGAAGCCAATAATGATGTACTAAGAAAGAAGCTATGGGGAAGAACATCAAATTATGTGCATATATTGAATGAGGTCAAATACAGGTAATAAATGCCTTATTAATAAAGAGGACAAGACAGGAAAAATATTATGTGAATACCAAGCCAAAATGAAGGATTCAGAACAGATTAGAAAGGAAAAGGTTGGTTAGGTGGTGGTGGTGGTGGTGATGATGATGATGATGATTTACAGTTGATAAAAAATCTTTTTACATAATCATAAGAATAATAGTACTTTTGACTAGGTACAGACATACCTCAGTTAACAAAGCCTCTAACAAAGGAGCCCAATTTTACAAGGTCTTTTTTATTAATCATTTTATTTATGTGTTGGTTCATTACAACATTTATATCTTGCCCTTCATCCAAAGATGTCAGGGTGACATAATAATACATCAACTTGAAACATTAAATTATTACAAAAGTTTTACAGATCAAAAATATATTAAATATTTTTTCAATTTAAAAACAGACATTTTGAAACCAGTTAAAACAATCTTGAAGAGCCTGAATTAAATCAGTTTGACCTTAAGAATATAATAATAATAATAATAATAATAATAATAATAACAACAACAACAACAACAATAATAGGTTTTAACTTGAAGCCCTAACACAGTGATAGCGAACCTATCGCAGTCTGGGGGTGCTCCTTGACTCGTCGCTCCTGATGGCGAACCAGGTAAATGTGAGTCAGGAGCGCCTGTTATCAGCTTCAGCTGATACGCCAGCTGTGCCCTTTTCTGGAAGTAAGGGATCTTGAGACTGTTGTGCACGCGCTGGTAACCTCATGTCTAGACTTCTGTAATGCGCTCTACATGGGGCTACCCTCGTGCTTGGTCCGGAAACTGCAACTAGTTCAGAATATGGCAGCCAGGGTAATTTCTGGAACATCCAGGAGGGACCATATTACGCCGGTTTTAAAGTCCCTCCACTGGCTGCCCATTAGCTTCCGGACCCAGTACAAGGTGTTGGTTATCACCTTTAAAGCCCTAAATGGCTTGGGTCCAAACTATCTTCAGGACCACCTTCTCCCCTACAATCCTCCCTGCTCACTCCGCTCCTCTGGGAGAGGCCTACTTCAGCTACAAAAATCTAGGCTTTCGACTACCTCCCAGACGGCATTTTCCATCGTCGCCCCCAGACTGTGGAACAGCCTGCCGGATGAGATCCGTCTGCTTACATCCTTAGACAGCTTTAAAAAGGCTGTTAAGACGAATCTCTTCCGGCAGGCCTTCCCAAAATAGAGAACCCAGCCTTAGAAGAATGTCTGGGAAAGCTACTGCTGCTCCCACTGATTGCAGGCGTGATGTTGCTGACTTTTTGGTCAGTTTTTAACTTGTATGTTTGTGTATTTTTTGTTTTGTGCCTTTTTAAATACTGTAGTGGATTTAATACTTTTTTAAGCAGGGGAGGGTATTAGGGATTTTACATGTTCTGTATTTTAACTTTGTTAGCCGCCCCGGTTGTTCTCAGAGGGGGGGGATACAAATACATTTTATTATTATTATTTATTATGGCACGCGTGCCAGAGGTGGCACTCAGAGCCCTCTCTGTGGGCACATGTGCCATTGCCCCAGCACAGAGTTTCCCAGTGTTTGTTGCTAGAAAGCCAGAGGGACATGGCAGTGATGGCGAACCTATGGCACACGTGAGCCCTCTCTGTGGGCACATGTGCCGTTGCCCCAGCACAGAGTTTGCCAGTGTTTGTTGCTAGAAAGCCAGAGGGACATGGCAGTGATGGCGAACCTATGGCATGCATGAGCCCTCTCTGTGGGCACATGTGCCATTGCCCCAGCACAGAGTTTGCCAGTATTTGTTGCTAGAAAGCCAGAGGGACATGGCACTTTGCAATAAATAAGTGGGTTTTCAGTTGCAGTTTGGGCACTTGGCCACTAAAAGGTTCACCATCACTGCCCTAACTGTTCTAACATTGGTGCCAATTATTCCTTCAAAGGGAGGGAATTCTATAGCTGGGATACCACTGCAGAAAATGCACTCTTTCATTATTGTTATTATTATTATTATTATTATTATTATTATTATTATTGTTTGTATCCCACACTTTTTCCAGAACTGGAACTCAGAGTAGCTTCACAATATTAAAAAACAATACAATTAAAAACATAGAAAAGAGGCACATTAAAAAAGGATTAGTAAAATAGATAACAATTCAAAGAATAAAACGTATTTTAAAATATAAAACTATAAAACATTTTTAAATGAAAAAAACATCCCAGGCTGTTTACAATTATTCTGTTGTCTAAACATGTAGGTCTTAGCCTGCCGGAAGAAGGCCAACAAGAATCGCCATTCTGGTCTCCCTGGGAAGTCCCAGAGTCTAGGGGCAAGTAAGATACCTTGATCAATAGTATCAAAAGCCACTGAGAGATCCAGGAGGATCAACAGGATAACAATCTCCCTAACTTTACCCAGAGTATGTTGTCAGTCTGAGCAATCATGACTGTCTTGGTACTATACCCTGCCCTGAAACCAGACTGAAATAGGTCTCATTCAGCTGTTTTCTCTAATAACATCTGAAACTGCCCAGCCACTACATGTTCAAGGTCCTTTCCCAAATACAGGTTATTAGCTGCAGTGCAGTAGTTATCACATGCCTCTGTATCCAGGGAGATCCTGTTCAGGTACTACAGCTTCCTTCAAGGCACTAGGCACCTTGCCCTGATGCAGTGTAGCATTTACCTCCCCTTAGACCCACCCAATCAATCCACATCTGCAAGATCTTAAAAGTCCAGATGGGTAAGAGTCAGGACTATGGAGATTACAGTAATGCACATATCTTTTAATATTTTATTATTTATTATTTTAATCTGTAATTCCCCCAGAATAGAAATGACATCAGCAATGTGGATCACATGATGCCACTTCCCTCCCATAGCATCCCTATCCCTCTCCTGTCCCTTTTCATTCATGGGGAAAACTTGTGAATGAACAGCCAATTGTGCAACATTCTGGGTGCAAAAAGCCATTCCTGGGGCATTTGTGTGATTGACAGTCATGTGGTGTTACTGTCTCCTCCTCCCCCTTTTCCCTCCTCCCCCTCACTTTTAAATCCTCCCCCTTTTTGTGTAATTTTAGAGCTTAATTTTTAAAAAAAAATCATTTCAAAAAAACTTAAATTGTTACTGCAGAGCTCTGTAATTACATGAAAAAAGTTGGGGAAAATTGAAAACCCTAAAGACATTCTACGTAAGTCATAAGAGAGGGAGGGCAGGGTTAAAGTGCTTGTTTACCAGCTGCACCAGCTGCAACCCTTCCTGGACCCAGCGGACCTGGAAATGATAGTACATGTGCTGGTAACCTCATGACTTGACTTCTGTAATGCATTCTATATGGGGCTACTCTTGTACCTAGTTTGGAAACTTCAATTAGTCCAAAATATGGCAGCCAGATTAGTTGCCATAAAATCTAGAGGTGACCATATAACACCAATTTTAAAATCTCTTCACTGGCTCCCAATTAGTTTCTGCGCAGAGTACAAGGTGTTGGTAATTACCTTTAAAACCCTTCGTGACTTGGGTCCAGCTTACTTGTGGGAATGCCTTCTTCCACATAATCCACCCCACACACAGGTTCTCTGGGAAAAACTTACTGCCGTCAACAAAGGCCAGGCTGGCTGCGGTTAACCAGAGGGCCTTTCCATCTGCCATTTCTAAATTATGGAATGGCCTGCCAGAAGAGATCCAACATATCATCAATCTTGACAGCTTTAAAAAGGCCATCAAGACAGATGTCTTCCAACAGCCATCTCTGACTGATTGTACCAGCCCCACTGATATGGACTGCCCCAATCACTGCCCCAAGAAGTTTTGTTTCAGTTATGATAATTTTAATTAATTTTAATTGTATTGTTTGTTGTATTGTAATTATGTGGATTTATTTTATGGAGGGGGGATAATGGGATTTATTTTATTGCGTTATATGTTTTCATGATATAAACTGCCTTGATTTTATTGAAGAAGCAGGATAGAAATTATTATTATTATTATTATTATTATTATTATTATTATTATTATTATTATTTGAGACAACAAGAACACAATGGGGGGCAGCAACCTCACCCATGTGAATGGAAGAAGTGCAGTGGTGACTGCTCCAAAATACGCATGTTGCCATTTTATTGTGGCTTGCTGGACTGCAGCATGAAAGGG
>NC_056526.1:153563720-153569801 GCF_019175285.1 Sceloporus undulatus
GATGGTGTGATAATGGAGATTATCACACAGGGATTAGAAACTGGAGAAAAGCACTATGCTCTCATCTTATTTGCGTGATCGCAGGAAGATTTACACATGATGTCATGCACATACCGTACTTGTCCAGTCATCCAAGTGTCATGCTAATGCAACTTCTCATTAATGACAAAAAAGTGTTAATGGCTTGCTGACAGTGCTTCATTAGCGCTATTGCAAACGTGTGAAAGGCAATCCCATTTTGATAGCACCATTGAGAATCTGTCATTAAACCTTCCAGAAATAAATTGAATCCCCAAGTCCCCTAGTGTGCCATTCGATAGATTCACTTCCTGTATCACACTTGCGAGTCACAGAAGAGTTCCTTAGCAGGGAGAGATTACCCATTTTTTTTCTCTCTGAATACAACCCCTTCTGTCGACGTGCAGAATGTAAAAGTGCTATTTTACCATTCATGAGTTGTTAATGCCTTATTATTGTGATGCCGTTTGACAGTAAGTGTTGCAATTTTGTCATTGTATCATTCTTGCTAAATAATGTTAGAATAGCACTATTAAAATGTAAATAGCCCTTGTGTGATAATTTTCAGTGTCCTCAATGTGCTGGGCAGAACCATTCAAGCACCTTGACCACATCATCAGGCTGCAAACACTGAAACTGATCCCAAGATTTACCAGATGCTGCACTAGACAGCTCCCTAGACTCTGTTGAATGAATGTACTACCAGACTCCCTTTTGCCCCTTGTCCTCTTTTCAGCTAGATATTTTCTAGAAGCATCAGCATCAGGAAGATGATAAAAAGAGGGCAGGAGAACCAGAGTCTTTCAGCAACAGGTTGTCACAGTCTATCTGCAGTGAACCATGTGATAAAGATTGAACTAGAAAAGAAAAGGCTTTTACTCCAACCAATTCTATTCTATTTTTATATACTTCTCTACAGCAGACAAAGTAAATAGCAGCTGCGTCAAGAATGTCTTACAAAACATGTGTGAACAGCAAAACAGAGAGAAAAAGGAAAAGCATATTAAATGAATTCACCAGCCACCCTTAGCATATTTTAGATATCATTACATGGTGCATTTATTGTCATATATTGTTCCTATATATTGGGTAGTTTTTGAAGCAGTATGCCTTTTCTTTAGGACTGCTTGTGATATACACATACATGATAGAAAAATAAGAACACCACACTTTTTTCATAATCAACGTTACTGCTTTAATCATGTGAAAATTTGCAAGGACTCAAGTGAATGATGAATGAATTAAGACTCATTTAATAAATCAGTTAGGAATCCATTAGTGAACATTTGTGGCAAGATTAATAAAGGTGCTTTAAAGTCCATTGAGTTTGCAATTTCCTAAGGGAATATATGTTGTGTACTTTCCTAGGCTGATAACAACATACATATTGTCTTAGAAATCTATGCATTTGAGAAAGCTTGCAGTGTGGTGTGGTGCTGTGGTGAGGGTGGAAGGCTGCACAGAAAAGCATAAATGCAATTGAAAATAATGTACAGAGACACACTTTGCTTGACAGAAATATATATAAAAAGTACAAAATTGCATACATTAGATTAATTGTTATAAAACAAATGCATTTAAGGAATGTTACACAAAATATATGTCTACATATGTTTATGAGATAAAAAACAAATAAAACAATAACTAGCACATTGACATGGAGCAATAATGCCAGTGGAATTCAGTAAAATTCAATGAGATTGAAAGTGACATGGTATTGCCATAACTGCAATGCAAGCCAAGATTCAGCAAATGAAGCTGTTATCATCACCGCTGGAAATATCTTCACATACTTTATTCATGGCTCACCTCCAGTAATTTAAGGGAGAGGACCACTGCCAAAACAACAGCATCAATACTGGACTAATAGGACTCATATCTCTTCTACACCAAAGAATTTAACTGGCTCTGCTCAGGAGTGCTATCCACTAATATATTGGAGTAAGCCTGATTCATTTTATGCTGAAGTAAGAAAAATAATGCTTGACTGTCACTTGTGAGTGTGGAAAAAAGTTCTTAGTCAATCCCAGTTCAAACACAGTGAAAGACTCAAACAGGACTGAGATCATCCTTGAATGAGATCTTTGTCTTAACAGCAAGTAGAACCCAATGAAAATAAGCAGCATAAAAGCTTGCTAAGCAAATTCATGTTCCTTCTCAGGTCTCTGCACATATGTTGCCTTTTGGCAAATACAGAAAACAGATACATTTGCATTTAATTGCTTCCAACAATAGATTCTGATTATTATTTTTACCTGCCATTTGCACTGTGAAACTGTCTCAGGCACACACACACACACACAAAATCTACCGTTACCAATAGTGTTCACTTATTCAAACTGCATGCTTGAAATTGGAAGGCACAGTAAATGGAAGCATCTTAATTCATATGAGAGCTACTCTCATGTTTGTGTATCATTTGCACAATTAGATGTAACTGGGGTGATTATTTAATGATTTATAGTGTGTCTTGAAACAATACAGTAATTGGTCTCATGGCCAGGAAAGGGTCAAATGAAATTTCAAATTGAAATACAAACTTCAACAAATTGAGATGCCTCTTCACAAGACAGAAAGCAAACATCATTTTAATACTCCTGGACTAGTTAAAACTAAAGGAAAGGAAATAGTTAACTTGGTAATATTGTTTTGTGGCAATTGGCAGTTTGTGGAAAATACATTGTACAGATGTTAATCAAGGAGAAAAAAAGACATTGGCTAAGAAGCAGCATACAGCAACTGCACACCATGCCCACAACCCGGCTGGTTCCTCACATAAAAAGCAGCAGCAGAAGGCTGTTCCTTTTAGTGCTGGGAAAAGGATGCCCTTGCCACAGCGGCAGCATTTTTTGGCATTTCTTTGGCACAGCATGTGCAGACGTTGTGCCACAGAAACCCTGAAACACTGTCTACCATACAGTCAGGTGGGTGGCATGATGCCGCTATAAGGGTGGAGTGAGGGCAGTCACCATGGCCCCACTCCAACCCAATGCCAGCACATAGTGTCTCTACAGCCTCTAAAACAGCTGGGATTTATGTGAACATGTGTGTGTGTTTGTGTATCCAGATCCAGACCACAGCCAAGGCTTGTAGATTCTTTTTATACAACAGTGCCAAAATCTGACCGTATCTCTTCGCCTCTACTGCCAAGATTCTGGTCCATGCCCTAGTGGTCTCACGACTTGATTACTGTAACATCCTCCTGGCTGGGCTTCCTTTTTCTCACCTCCGTCCTTTAATTTCTGTCCAGCATTCAGCTGCACGCATTATCACATCCACCCACCGCTCTGACCACATCTCTCCTTTGTTGGCATCCCTTCACTGGCTCCCCCTCCCTTTCCATATTCAGTACAAGCTCCTGCTGGTGACGTTTAAAGCCCTCCATGGGCTGCCCCCACCTTATTTATCAGACCTTCTTTCTCCTCACCTTCCCACTAGGGCCCTCCGTTCTGGTAGTCAAAGTCGGCTGTCCCAGCCCAGGATTTCCCTTGCCCCATCTAGGATTCGCCCCTTTTCACTTGCTGCCCCTCACTCCTGGAACCTTCTTCCCTCGCGAGCAAGGGCCATCACTTCTTTAACCAGCTTCAAAACGGAGTTGAAGACCATCCTGTTCAGAGAAGCGTTCCCAGACATTGCTTGATTGTCACTTGCTATCTGATGTTCTTTTTGTTGCCTGTTTTATTGAACCATTTCCTGTATGCTATGTGTTTTATTTGTATTATCCTATTATTTCTTAGATTGTACGCCATAGGCAGGTTTACTCTTTTATATTTGTTGTTTTTATGTACAGCACTGTGCAAATCTACAGCACTATATAAATAATAATAATAATAATAATAATAATAATAATAATGTATGTGTGTGCACATGTGTTTACTACAAAGAGACTGAATGAAAGAGATGGACATTCATAAGATGCCCTACCAGACAGTATCTGAACCTCATGTCAGTTTCTGAAAGCATTCTCATTGCAAGTGATACATTCTCTTCTGGAATTTTAGTACAGTGCACCTTTCCCTTACATGGAAGGGGGGGGTCAGTTCCAGACCCCCCCCCCTTGCATAGGGGAAATACCATGGGTGGTGGAGCTCCATTGAAAACAATCAGTTTTGTGCCCATGGCATGGCATGGTGTTCACACCATGGGTGCATGTGCCATTGCCTCTTCCAGTGTGTGGCTTTCAGCGTATGCTGAAAGCCGTGTATAGCACACTTGTGTATGACACTGGCACACTGTAGTCAGTGATTATTGATCACATTCTGTAATAAATTTGCATTTATAATAGGATGTTCTTATCTCTATAAGGCATATTGGGCATGATGTAGTGTATTACAGTTGTGATTTGCATTCTTTTGTGTACATATGCTACCTGAATACAAAATTTCTATTTGTATTAATGTATGTGTGTGCATTTATATGTCTTCAAGTTGCCTATCAAGTTCTAGTGACACCATGCATTTCAGAGGTTTTCTTAGGCAAGTAATACTCAAAGGTAGCTTTGCTAGTTCTATCCTGTGAAATATAGCCTACAGTATCTGTTGGCATTATCCCATCCAAACACTAATGAGGGCTGACCTTACTAAGCTTCAAAGATCATACATGCTACAATTTTCTTTGCTACCTTAAAGGAAAGGGGAGGGTCATCATTGTCCCCCCCCCTCTCCTTATCCTTCAGTTAAAAATTAATATTAAAGCACATCTCAAAGAGTACTCTGTTAAAGGAGCTAAAGTGCCAGCATATAAAATATACACTTATATTTTTAAAAAAAATCATATGCCTCACTAGCACTGCAATTAAATTACTGGTAACTTGTATTGGGAATGTAGTAATTTGTCAGCATGCCTTGAAAATATATTAAATAAAGCTTTTACTTTATGAAGATATAACATATTGCCTTTCTAGTTCTCTGAGTATCCAGTATATTACAATATCTTTAATATTAGGCTTTATTAATGTTAGTTTTTCATTTTCAAACTGTTTTAAATGTACAGGCTGCATTATGTAGTTTTGGTGTGGAGATGGAACCCATGGAGTGATGTCATATGAAGTGTTTGCATACTATTCATATCAGAAACAACCTTTATATGATCTGGTGTACTTTAATATATGACTCATATTTCATACAACACATTTGCCTTCTATTATGAATCCTTTGGAGATATTCACCTGTTTGTGATTAGAGTGCAGCATGTGAATATGTGAGCCTTGCCTTCAGCAACTGTTCCCTGTCATGTACTCAGCAGATTATCAAATGTGTGAAGGTCTTGAAAGGATTTGCTAATTATGGCCTGAAGCAGACAGACCCAAAAGAGCAGTGCATGGTTATGTCAGCACTGATCACACTGGGTCTACAGCAACCGCACCCATCCAGCCCTGATCCAGGCTGGCACCATGGTCCTGACCTGAGCTGCTAGAAGAAGTGGATCCTATCTACTCCTTGGCCCAGTTCTCATTGAATGGCACAGTATTGGCATGGCTTCCAGCTGCCTTTGGGGGATGCATCATCTCAATACTACTCCCTGAACATGGCCAGTATCCACGTCATTTGGCCTCTGTGTTTTGGCCTATGTTTAACTGAAAGAGAATTCATGAAAAAATCCATGATAGAGAATTCTGCTGTCATAATCTATCTGGCTGGGATACCATAATCCATCTGTAGCCATATTCAACTGAATATGAACACAGAGCCCTCTAAAATCTATTGTGCTCACCATGTGAATGTCTAAGTATCATGCCAAACCTCTAGACTTTACTTTACCAATATCACCATCGCCATCGCCATCGGGCCCGGATTCAATTAAGAAAAAGAGCCCCCCCTCCAGTCCATCTGCCTTGGGCCAGGCCTCAGAGGGAGAGAAGAATGCTGGACCTGATCCCCTCCCCCACCATTCCCTTCTCCTTTTGTGTTGTGTCTTTTTAGATTGTAAGCCTGAGGGCAGGGAACTGTCTATTATCCCCTCTGTTGTAAGCCACCCGGATTCCCAGTGATTGAGCGACATATAAATAAATCCTATCATCATCATCATCATCATCATCATCATCATCATCATCATCATCATCAT
>NC_056526.1:153569811-153607594 GCF_019175285.1 Sceloporus undulatus
CATCATCTCCACCACCACCTAGTAGGTTTCCACAGCTGAATGAAGATACAAACCCTGGTCTCCCAGTATCCTAGTCCAATATTCACACCAGTACATCACACTGACTTTGTTGGTAGCTTTTTTTCCTTTGAATTCCTCTAAAATGGGGGCAGTAGAATCTGAGATTACTGTTGTTGATTATGATATTGTTGTTTCTGACCAGGCTTTTGAGGAGAATATTGTCTTCATTCATCCAGATTTGAAGATGGGCAATATGTAATTGGTACATTGCACTTTGCCTGGCATCTTGTTCTGTAGTTATGAGATTGTAAATCCAGTTTATAATCTTGTAACTGCTGGAGGTTTGTGTCTATGGTCATTAATAACTAAACATATCCCCAAAAACTTATCCTATGAACTTGGCAATGTCCCAAATGAAAGATTACCAAGGCAGATCAGGATGCTGGGAAGTGATCTCTGTAATATTGCCATGGATATGGAATGCAGTGAGAGAAGCAATTGTTGTAGGACCCAGGGGTCTCTCCAGCTGCTATTTCTCCATACACTCTGTGAGCAGGAGAGCTCTATGAGCATCATTTTCCAGTGCCCTAATCTGCAACAACTCTGTGATTTTCTGTTGGGGTGCTGCTAGGCTGATGAGACAAGTTTTTGAGGGTGACATTGTCAGATGTAACTATGATGACAATGTTCTGTCATCTTAGTTACACCTGACAATACAGTATCTCAGTCTATTTATTTAAAAATATAGGATGAGAAGAGTAAAGAAGTAAAGGGCTGTAAAGAAGGAGGTAAATGAGTTGTCGAACTGTATAAGCATCTTACAAGCTCTAGAAACATAATGTAATGCAGCGACTGACTATTAAGCTAAGCCTTACAGGACTTTGCACTTGTGATCAAGGAGGCATGATATTGTCTCAAAAGACTGAAAGAGAATTATGCATGTTGGTTGTAACTTTAAAATGTCTAAATGTTGAGGGATTCAGTTGTTTTACAAATATTTCTTCCTGTGATACACATAAAGCTCAGGTCAAGTGAGATGTTGTGAAAACTGGAATGATGTTGATTTAAGTGAGAAGAAAAACTGGAAAGAAGTTGTGTCAAAAACCTTCAGCCTCAATATACCTCGCTCATTTTAGTCTGTTGAAATCTAAGGGGATAGACAGACCACCCCTAAGAGACAGCTCTGTGCTGCCCCTAGAAGCACTGGGTTGGGGACAAGGCAACCACACACCACGGCAGGACCATGGCACAAAAAGACGATTCACAAAGAGGCTTCTTTTTGTGCTGCGGAAAGGGTGCCATAGCCACTGCCATGGCTCTTTCTGAGGTTCTTCTGCACAGCTTGTCTGCACGCTACACTAAAGATGCAGCATGATGCCACCCACCATTTGGTGGCATGCATGGCATGAAGCCAGCAGGACACCAGCATGGGGAGTGGGCAATGTGCTGTTGCTATGCCACCACTCTGCCCTCACCAGTCTGTTGGGGGCCTTAATTTCTGTCATATAATATACAAATATAAAAACTTTGTACATATTTTTACTTCCACTTGAATGCTGAGATTATGATATATCTATGTACATTATATAAAAAATCCAGTCTGAGCTGCTCCATGGGCTGAAGAATTCTGAATCTGGAACGTGGGCCCATTCCCCATGTTTTACTTCCAGATCTTTTATAAATATATCCTTGCCATTGCTGCAATGTGAATGAGAGTTTTTGATGGTAAGAAATCATTCCATCTCTGCTAACATCTTAAAATGTTGTCTCCAACTGCAGAATATGGATTTGTCATGGCCTGGCAGTGACATACTGTTCATATTCTGTGTTATGGGAAAATGAAAAATATTTCTACTACCATCCTGGTAGTATTGTCTGGTCTATACTTTAGAGTTTGGGTTTTCATTCTTCTTTGACATGGTGGAAGAGTGGCCAGATGCAACAATGGACCAGGCTCCCATAGCTGTAATAGTACTATAGAGAAAGGAATTTCACCAAATATTGTTTTAATGGTAAATTATACCTAAAGAAATATGCTAAACCCTTAAAGATGCAGGAACTTTGACCTCTATTTATCCACCCGACTTCAGAGAGCATGTACATTGCTCTTTGAATACTCTAAAGTGCTATCTAAATGCTATATATCATAGTTCTGAAATAAATTGCTAGATAATGACAAGTTAGGTTTGGCACATCAAAAGTGTAGAAATGCTTGATTTTAAGAGAAATGTTGGGTCAGAGGGAGCCAGAGCCAGAGTAATGTACTCATTACTCATTCTTGGAAAGGTAAAGGTGTGCTACCTCTTACGTTCATGTTATATGAACCATATGCTTTCTACCATTTTAAAACTTTTATGCTGGTTTTGTTACTCAAAGAAGCACAGATTCAGATTATTTGCAGTGTTGGGTTGCCATATTCAAGTTACTCAAATCTTGATGTCTAATTTACATGTCATTCCACTCATAATTATGCAAATTACTCTCATTTGTATTTTAATTATGCAAATTTGTCATATTGATTGTTGTATATTTTCTTTCCTATGTTTCAAAAAGTTTTTTAACAGTTGCAGCTGATCTGAGAGAACCTGTTTAGATTAATGTTTAAAATGTTGACAGGGAGACTCAACTTCAAATCTCTATTTGGTCATGGAATTAACCATAGGACATTGAGCCACAATTACCGCCCAGAAAATCTGCCTTACAATATTGTTGTTGAGATCGATAGCACAAGGAAAACTATGTAAAGTATGTTTATATAGTCTTATTGAAGACAGAACACAAGATCATCAAATAAACCAGATAACCAATAAATTATAAAAGCAAATATAACATAGCCTACGACAACATTAACCTTTGATTATCTGCATGAGAAACTATACATCTCAGCTGTGTTTCCCAGATTATTTGGGTGCCCATCATCACATTTATGCAGGAAAAAAAATGAAGTGAGGAACATTATTTTCACCTTTTTCTGCCACACTTTCTTTCCTTCGATAGGTGACATCCTATTTCCCTCCCATAGGCTGTATATGTACTGTAGGAGGCTAAATTGCTCATAAAACTACAGATACCAGAATTCCATATCATTGAGTCATGACAAACTGGATTATTTCTGTAGTGCAGATGCAGTCCTGAATTCAATCAGCAGTCATATTTATATACAGTCATTTCATTTATACACAATCATTTCAGTGGTTGATGTTTTGATGATGTTTTGATAAGGCAGCATCTGACTCAATAACATTTCTGAAGGAAATAGTAATTGCACCTTTGGTACCAATAGGAGTGTAAAATGTTCCCCTCCCCTGAGGGGAAATAAACAGAATGATGTATTGAGGGAATGCCTGACACTTACAGACACATAAAGAATAATGTTCAATCACATTTAATTTCACATATCAGTTCATGGTTTCTACATCTGTCCATATACCTGTGATCCCCCCCCCATGCACAGTTTTCAAAAAATGGAACAAGCATGAGATGGGGCAGAGCTGATAACAAATTGTATCTCAAAACAAAATGATAGAACAAGACTTTGTCTGTTTCCCCATTCCTAGTTAATCCCCTGCCCTCCTAGAACAGTGATGGTGAAATATTTAGGGGCTGAGTGCCCAAACTAAAAAGTGTTCTGGCACCGGGTATTACCTGTTGCAGGAGGCAGGACTTCCAACTCCAGGGGTGGGACTTCCAGAGCAGGACTTCTTCCCCTGCCATCTCGGGACTTCATCTGCCTCTCCAGAGACGGCTGAAGCCCCAGGGGTGGGAAGAAGAAGAGAAACAGGTGTATGCCTCTTCCTCCTCCTCCTCCCCCAGTGCCATCCCCAGGCTTCAGCTGCTTCCGGAGAGGTAACTGGAGGCAGAGGAGGATCAAGAAGGAGGAGGAACAGGAGCACACCTTTTCCTCCTCCTCTCCCAGTCCTGTTTCCGCCCTTCAGCTGTCTCTGGAGAGGTGGCTGGAGGCCGGGAACAGTTGGAAAGGAGAAGGAACAGATGTGTACCTCCTCCTCTCCCAGTGCTGTTCCCAGCCTTCAGCAGCCTCTGAAGAGCTCCTTCTCCTGCCTCATGCCAGGGGAAATGGCATCATGTGCCAGAGATGGCATAGGTTCACCATCATGGTTCTAGAATATCTTTTTTGTTCAGTGCAGATGGCAACTGACTATCTAGAATCAGAGAGTATAATTCACTTGAGTTTTCTTCCTTTTATGTTGGACCCAAGTATACCAGATTTTTTTTTTTTTTTGGCAACTATGGATGTATTGGTATGCAATACTTCCAAAATTACTGGGCTCAGATACTGTAACTTCAGTACCAACTACTTTCAGTACTTTCCTGTAAGCAAATTGAGGACTTTTATCTAGAAGCTCAGCTATCTATCAAATGCGCAGGTGACTGTCCTTCGATGTGTCCTTGTCTTCTCTCAAACCTCAAAATGTTCCTCTTTTTTGTCTTGGCCACAAAGAAACAGACTGTAAATGCCACAGGGCTGTAAAAACAGATTTTTCCTTCTGTAAGAATTGTTTGCAAAAGATGGAAGGTGATGTGCCCCTGGTATAACACAGCTGTTCCGCCAGTAGTTTGTCCTCTAATGCTTCCCTTGGCAAATTAAAGTTTCTGATAACTGAAGTAAAATCTGTTAGATGGCCTAATACCTTTGGACTGTTCAGAAATGAGCAGAAGAAAGAAAAAATTCAAAAGATTGTTTTCTCATCCCTGACTGCCAATAAATACTGTCCTTTAACATTATAAGCAAGGATAATTTTTTTTAAAAAAAGAGTAGCTGCCTCCAGGTTTTCATGTGTGTGTATATATATATATATATATATATATATATATATATATATATATGTTAGATTCTTAAAGCATATGGCATGAGTACCATCAACAGAACATGTGCTAATGCAAGATATAAAACTTTTCATTTAAGTTCTTCCTGCAAGTATAAAGATTCATTACACATACATAGTTTGCCATTTAGATACACAATATGCACTATTGGGATAACATTTGGTGTATTAGATTTATGTTTGAACAACCCATATGCTACTTGGGATTCTCACTGAAAATATTCTCAATTAGTTAATAATGCAAAACTTTAATTTAAGAAAATATATAGGAGTACAGGTTGTCACATTAATTGCCAATATTTTATGCAATTAAATATAAATGCAACCTGTAGCCAAACAACTGCTGGCACTGTGTGGCATTGTGAATCTGAATGCATTATCATTCTAAGTATGTTTAATGGTTTGCTTTGGCCATAACTGCAAATTCATGACACCAATCTGAACAAATATGCATTCAAAATTTCAAAATTATACATGATACAACTATGCATAAAACATTAACCAAGTATCAAACTTTAAAAAGAAAAAAGTCTGAAACATTCTTTACACAGTCATCTGAGAAGTATTAAAAATTAATTTAAGACCACATTTACTTCCATAAACAATCCCCTAGTTTGCTAGCTGCCCAAGTAATCTCCACACATTGACTTGTTAGCAAATATTTCAACAACCATGGGGTGGGGGGAGTGAAATCCTTGACTAGAATGGGACTAATATATTTTTTTCTTTGATAGTGTTGTGAGTGTTGCACCACCATCTTGTTTCTTGGAAAATTGCTTAACTTCTTCAGTTCTCTAAGAGGTTGAAAAATGTTGGAGTGAGCAGCACTGAAAGAGGAGAAATTTTGATTATTGTTCATGAGATAGCATTAAAATTAAATGCCATCATCATGCATTCCAAGCTTAAGAGAAGATTCATTTTTTTTAGCATGAAGATACTTAGTATGCTTGTTTTACTTGCACAGTGTTGGCACATCAAAAAGCCAGGACAGCATCAATGACACTTGGGTTCATTGTGCCATTTGGAACAATACAGGAAGAAGAGTCTGCTGGCTTGTCTGCACTGGCCAGAATACTGCAGACTGCTCCTGGACTTCCTGGATAGTTCCACACCAAGACCAAACAGCTGTCTGCACACACATCCCTGCTGTGTTGCCTAATCCCATTTCAGCTGGTGTACCTACTCTTTCTGCAGTCAGAAATATGGCATCCAGTGTCGATCACATGGATGGGCACATTATTCTGACCCCAGAGGAAGTGACTTGTGCAAGTGGTGCTAGCACTGAGTGACACAGCAGGAACATGTATGTAGGTAGCTCCCCAAAGGTTGTTGGAGAGTGCTCCAGGTTTTCCTGCTCCATGATTTGGAACAAAAAGTGAATTATTTTATACCAGTTAAAGGGAGGGAAAGGATGGATTTGATGTGGAACTGGCTTTCCATTGTGGAAAAAATCCATACTTGAACTAGCTCTATGTCACATGAGCTTTGTAGACATGTCCTGTGTTATGACTCCTAATCCCTCTTGTTACCAGGGGAACTGGGGACAATGATTCCTTATGGGTGGCTAGTGAAACTTCTACAAATCTCTAATGCAGAACCGGGAAAAATTATCCATGTGTCATGCATGCTTTAACTTACAGTGATGCTTTGTGGGTTAGCTGGCAACCAGTTGATTTGCTGGGCTCCTTGTGCCAATTGCCTGCCTGTAATAAATTTGTAATGCATCAATTTACTAACTATCTTTCTGTGTGTGTGTGTGTGTGTGTGTGTGCACGCGCACGACCTGGGGCTGCTGCTTTGCTCTGTCTAATAGCAGAACTGGTCTTAGTGCTTGACTACATGGTGTATATCTTAAGTGCATATTTTATCATCCACTACCTCATTGATTATCCATGAGGAGAGAGAAAACACCCAGACAAAATGAAGTTACTACAATCCTTTAGCATATTATTATTATTATTATTATTATTATTACATCATCATCACCATCTTCAGGCTAGGAAACTGTGAGACAGGAAAAGCGGGCTCCAGTCCATAGTAAGACCATGTGTTGTTCTTTAAACAAAGAAAAAAGAATTCACTTACAGAAGCTATATTGTGAACAGTATTGAATTTCCCCCCTTAACTTGAATATATATATTACACTTGCATTTTTATGAGTTCAACAGCAGAAAAATCTGTCTAGAATGAGGATCTGAATATATGATAATAATGGAGGTCCCAAGCTAGATTGTTCAGAAACCAACATGTTATTTTTCCAAATAAAATGTGCATTCTTTAAGGGACATCCAAAATCTCTCTATAATTTGTTTAGCTGAAAAAATCCATATTTAATGAGAGTC
Organism: Sceloporus undulatus; assembly: GCF_019175285.1. Taxonomy (NCBI): domain Eukaryota; kingdom Metazoa; phylum Chordata; class Lepidosauria; order Squamata; family Phrynosomatidae; genus Sceloporus; species Sceloporus undulatus. The sequence goes on from NC_056526.1 coordinate 153,576,998, forward strand.
TGCTGTTGAGGTAGGATTGTCACATGATGTAAACTACTGCCTCAGAATTTTGCTTGACAGGTTCACTATAAAATGTTTATTTCCCAGGATTAAAACGTTGTAACTCATTTTCTCTTCTTCCCATAAACACACACACACACACACACACACACACAGATCATCCATGCTCACACAAAAGATTATAATATTACACTAATTTGCTCTTAAGCAGAGAGACAAAATCTGCAATATAATTATAGTAAAATGTCTGCTCATCATCAGCCCAGAGCAATATTATTGTCAAATCATAAATAAAGAATGTTGTCCTGCAATCTCTGCAACAAAACCCCAAGGCAAATTACCTTCTCCAGTTGATAATTTATTTCATGTGGACTGCTGCATAAATAACCCAAGCTCTGCCCTTTCAAATCACATCCTTATATTGGAAAAAGAAAATCAGTCCCTACCCCCATACAGCTTTTGCAGCAGTTTTCTCCCATCCTATTATTTGGCCATTTAATGTGCTTTACACTATGTCTTTCAACATTTTAAAACCTACATGCTTAAAAACAATTAATTGCAATTGAATGGGATCTTATTTCTAGGGCACTATTTCAAATCGTTTATGTGCATGTTGAATGCAGACAGTATGCTTTTTGATGTGAAAGAAGAAGAAGAGAAGGAGAAGGAGGAGGAGGAAAAGGGGGGAGGGTAGTGAAGGACACACCAAGTTGATAAATATTCCAAATCAGTACCCTTGTTTTGCACAGCCAGGTACAGAGAAGCTTAAGAAAAAAATAAGCTGTAAGGTATCTATGAGGTAGTCCACACTAGCCAAATAAAATGGCTACTAACCACTTTGAAAGTGGGGTGTTTAGATAATGCGTGAGGTGAAACATGGTGGAAACCTAAATAAAGCCAGGTTATGGGGCTAAAATCCAGACCAAAAAGAAGCTGGGATACTCTGACTCAAGGTGGAAAATGTGCATCATTGCATTGCTATATAAACAACCTGGTACCATGGTTTTTTGTGGGTTTTTCGGGCTGTGTGGCCATGTTCTAGAAAATTTTCTTCCTGATGTTTCGCCAGCATCTGTGGCTGGCATCTTCAGAGAATGCTTTGCCTGGAAAAAGTTGGGTGTATATATACTGTGTGAGCCTGGGAATGCAGGAGTGATTTGCATGTGTATTGTTCTGTGCTGATGGCAGCCTCAGGCTGGGAGGCTAATGCAAAAGAGGATTAATGTCTGCTAATTGGTGATCATTATCTGCTGGGAAAGCCCCCGACTCTGAATGGTTTCCCATTTGCATTTGCTGAGTCCTTATTCCTCAGGACTGGTAGCCAAATTTTGTTCACTTTAAGCCAGAAAAATCAGCTGTAGTGGAACATGCCACAAACCATCCTGGGCATAAAATACTGTTTGAAAACACTGAAATTCTGGACTATGCCAACGACTACCATGTCAGGATGCACAGAGAAGCCATTGAAATCCACAAACATCTGGATAATTTCAACCGGAAAGAAGAAACCCTTAAAGTGAATAAAATTTAACTACCAGTCCTGAGGAATAGCAAAATAGGGACTAGCATTAACCTCCCAGCCTGATGCCGGCCATCAGTACAGAACAATACACATGCAAATCACTCCTGCATTCCAAGGCTCACACAGTTTATATACACCCAACTTTTTCCAGGCAAAGCATTCTTTGAAGATGCCAGCCACAGATGCTGGCAAAATGCCAGGAAGAAAATTTTCTAGAACATGGCCACATAGCCCGAAAAACCCACGAAAAAACCATGGATGCCGGCCATGAAAGCCTTCGACTTCACAACCTGGTACCAATATGGGACTTCAGCAAAGCAAAAGCGTGGTCACCAATAATGCAATGGATGTTGTTATAAAATACATAAAACAGATGGCACAACAGGGGGCATTGGGTGAAGGGAGCATTTATGGGGGGGGGCACTCCATGATTGTACTTTTCCAGTGTGTCGCTGGACACACTGCTGCACTGTACAAATGGTGAATCACACCTGCAACTATATGGCCAATCATACCGGCTTGGTCTCCACTGTCCTAACTCAAACCACGACTCCACACTGTGTCTTATTCTTATTACAGCTGTACAAATGTTCTATTATTAGCCTATTATTATTAGCCTTTTTGGTCTTGGTGTCTTCATCAAGCTACCAAAATTAGTTGCCTTACATTAATGTTACATTGATGAAAATTTTCACACTTGCCTGTATCGCTGCTAAAACGTCCTCTAAACAGAGCTAAAAGGGAAAACAAGCCCCTGTGTCTGAAAAGCCTGGAACACTGCTGATTCACCATAGAAACGTGCCTCCTTTCTTTGTGTGCCGGAATCACCTCACAGGGAGAGGAATTCCTCTGAATGCTAACTTAGTATTTAGAAATATTGCTTTCCCGAGGAAGTATGGTCCTTTCACTTTAATAAGACTAACTCCTAAGTAAATGAAATGTAAATATTAAACGAAGCACAGTCTTCCAAATGTTGAAGTTCAGCTTTGATCTATCTTCTTTACCATAAATATATACACCCATCCCTTCTTTGTTTCCTAGATATACTTGGAGATGCCAGGGATTGACCCAGGGATCCATTACATGCCAAACATATGCTTTGTCATTTGAGGTCCTCAAGCAAGATGGAGACTGAATAAATAATAATAATAAAATAATAAAAGCTTTATTTCTAGCCCGCCTTTCCAGAGATCAAGGCGGGTTACAGTCATGGATTTTGCAATCCAACAACATACAAATTACAATAAAAACATTATCAAAAATTTACAATTACATTATATAAAACAACAACAACAGTAGAATGTTTGAATTATCCCAGTAGATTCAATGTAGACTAAAAGGGGACTACAACATTCAATGAATGTTGCTTGGCCAAGAGTGACGTGCAAGCTGGAAAAACCACACAGACAATATAACTGGAAGGAAATAGGCCACAGCTTTATTGATTACAGCTGAAAACAGCGTTGGCCAAACACATGCCAAAAATCCAGGCATCAATCAACCTGCATGTTGATTGATGAGCCCAACCCAGCCGAAACCAGACCACTGAGGTGACAGGACAAGGATCTACCTGGGCCAGAGCTCTGCCGGATCACCCGTCACCAGGTGGTGGTGGCAAGTCACCCACCCACACTTGGGTGACCCTTTTCAAACAATACCCCATGAGTCTCATAAGGGGACTCCCATCTCAACCAATGCCTTCAGGACACTGGTGAATTATGTCCCAGATTCCGGACTATGCCGCCTCCCTCCACCAAAGTTGTGACAGAGAAGCAAAATGAAACAGGCCTCAAGAGAGGATACTCCTTTAAGTCAGCTCAAAACTGGGAGAATGGAAAAAACCTGGCATGAACCATGCAGGAAGGAGGGGGGGGCGATGGTTGAGGCAGGACCGCAAGCCATACAGCCAGCAAGCAGCTTTAAAGCTTCCCAAGCTGGAGGTAGTGGGGGCTAGAGCTCCTGCCCTAGTTGAAATATCAAACTGTAAAGCTGTCTTGGGGAGTTGGTAGATTTGTAAAAAGTCATTAATTCCCCGTTGTTGAAAAACTCCAAATTCCTGATTGCTGGACTTTCCATGTAGAAGATAAGCAGTATGGATTGGATGAATAATAAAACAAAGAGTGGGAGTAGTAGAATGAGAGACCCCAGGAAGTTCTAGTCTCTGTTGCATTTTCAGAGATTTCTTCAGCTACATTCTTGTGACAATATGAAATATAAACATTTGTACATATAAACCATATTATTGGTACAAAGGTAATAGATTCACATACTAACAATAACACAAACCTACATGTATACAAGGTAATGATGTATTCAAGTCTTTAAGTCTCAAAAGTCTCAAGTTTCTACCTACTAGTCTCATATTGGCTGTGAAGTACTTGCAAGATACTTTTAAGTCAAGTCTCAAGTCTGGGAGCCAACTAACAGGAAAAAAAAAATGAGGTAATGATGGGATGTGTGGGGAGGTAGAGTTTCAATAACTAGAAAATCAAGAATATGTGCACAAAGTTAGATAAAATAAACATCAGAGGGGACATGCTAGGCAATGGGGCAGAAAGTATCATAAAGTTTTTAAAAGCTGCTCACAATGTGCAACAGGGACAAGCGGTTGAGTAGACCTCAGCCCCTACTTTTACCCCATTTCCTGGTGTATTTGCTGTTTCCGAACGAAGTTAGACCATCAAGTTAGTTGCTAAAATATGTACAAGGAGGAAGTTCAGTTCAGTCAATGCATCATTTATTGTCAATCTGAATCCACTGAAATGACTTCAGTTGGAGTTAGTCAACTGAAATGTACATCACTGGTACAAGGTGGCAACATGCATTCAGACAAGCACATGTAGACATATAACAGAAATGAGTCAGAAAGAATACATATATCAGGGCAATGGAAAATTTGTTTTCATGGTGAGCAACAGTGTCTTTGCACTACACACATATGCACTTAGAGCATGCATGCATGTATTCCCAGATGCCGTTTGAGAAGAGTGTAGTACAACTGTTCAGATAAGAGGAAAAGAGTTATTTTGAATTACAAACCATGAAAATTGTATCAGTAGATTTCAGAATTGCTGAGAGCACAACTATTGCATTAATCTTCTGTAAATACAATGAGGAAAGAGAAATGTAAGGCGCTTATCATACTCCTTACCTTCCGCCATGCTCCCGTCACCCCAGCATCACCGATCTGCAACGGGAGCCTCCTGGTGGGATCGCGGATGGCACTTTTAAAGGGGAATGCTTCCGTTTTTGTCATGGAAGCATGCTCATAATTGTTAGGAAAGGGGCTCTTTTTAAATAACAGATTAAACTTTCTACCATGGAATCCCTGGATGGGTGTCACCTCAGGAAGCATTATTAAATAGATATAAATCAACTAACATATGGTTGAAACATAACAACATCCAAATTTGGACACACAAGCTGAAAACTTGGAACTGAAAGAATTAAAGGACAATTTCAACTTCAGAACAAAACACACATTGGTTTCTGTATTACAACTACAAGAAATATTTAAATCTAATTTAAAAAGACAAGGTATTCATACTTAAAAAATGAGATTGACATAATATTTGAAAATAAATCAAAACAGCTAAGTAAATTATATGAAATGCTTCTTGGTTTTTTTTTTAAAAAAACTTGGATATGAAACCATTAAGGACCACATGATAAGAAGGGCCAGGGATTTAAGAAGACAAATTCAGTTAGAAAACTGGAAAAAAGGAAACAAGGTGGTATCTGACACCTATATGACGGGCTAAGATCTATAAAAACTATAACTGGATTTGCTGGAAATGCCAGAAAAATTAGGTACATGGATTCATATGTGGTGGACATACCCTGTGCCTCCAAAGCATGGTTAGAGCACACCTTTTCACTTGACAAGGAAAACCCATGAATAAGCTCCCAATTGCACTGGTGTGGTGTTAGCCCTCAAGTGCAATATGGTTTATTTTTGTGGCAGTTCAAACACTGGAGAGTCATCTGGTGCCATTCACTTCTTCTCCCTCACTCTCTCATTCCCCTTTCCAACTTTAAATATATTTTCAAAGCCACATAGGATAATATCCTAAATAAAGTAATTCATAACAGTACTTGGTCTGTCTGTCTGTCTGTCTGTCTGTCTGTCTGTCTGTCTGTCTGTCTTCACAATATTCAAGTTTTCCTGGCCTTCATAGTCCTTTCCACTCTCACCTCTCTCTTTTCCCTCTCATCTCATCCTTTTCCCAAGAGGTGTCAGGATTTAATTCACTTTACTCAGAACTCACTATGGATAGTCAAAGAGATTTGCATAATTAATTATATACTAATTAATAGCTTGTCTTTCTCCAAATATGGGAGAGAGTGTGGCGCACAAGATAGATTTAAAGCATTGGCCACTAAAACACAATGATTACAGTTCTTAAAAATCCTATTAAAGCCACATTAATCTAAAATGGTTTAAAACCAGTTAAAATATAATTACGAAAATAAAATTTACAAACCTTTCTGTAACAATTAGCTGTCAGACTAAATAAAAAGGTCTTTGTATGCTGAGAGATAAGAGAGCAGATTACAGTCTAGTTTCCTGTGGGAGTGAGTTCCACAGCCTGGAATCAGCTAGTAAAATTTGTTCACACAGACATGTGTTCAGAATAATAATTCCTGTGACCATGACAAGACCAAGAGAAAACCTTCTCATAAGGATTTTAAAATATGGGCAGGCTTGCATACAGACAGTATTTTAGATGGATCCAAGCTGTATAAGTCTTTGGAGGTCACAATTTGTGCTCTGATTTGTGCCAGGAAAACAGTTGGTAGGCAGTCAAATTGTTGCAAGAAGGGAATTATATCTTCCCTTGTTCCCTTTCCATTTATGTGTTGCTTTTATTTTATATAGCCGATCTGATAGTCTTGGCTGAAGAACGAGGTATAAATATTATTATTATTATTATTATTATTATTATTATTATTATTATTATACCTTCATCTCCTCCCTATGCAAGACCCAGGACACTTTTCATTAAAATAGAGCTTAAAACCATGTAGTTATAACTTTAAAGAGGAATTAGAAACAATTAAACAAGCCATCCTTGTAAAACAAAGCTTGAGCAGTTTAAAAACAGTTTATTTGTTTTTGTTTTTGTTAAAAAAACATAATAAAAAGGGGATGTTGTTGATATTTGGGTGATGAACCTTGCCTGTGATTCCAGTCAGGTGGCAAATGGATTAAGACGTTGGCTATCTCTCCAACACAGGAACAGAGCGAAGCTCAAAACACAAGCCTTCGGCTTGCTTGGAAGAGTGCCTGGAGAAACAGCTGCTAGATCAAAGAATCACTCTCCAGTAGTTCACTCCTAAGAGGGCTTTATTACTTTGTTTCAAGTAACATGAGCTAATCACCACTATAAAAAACTCTTACCAACAGACACACCACACTATCTCAAACTCCCACAGCACAGCGTCTTTGCTTATATACAGAATTACCATGAGGCAACCACTTAGCCCAGTCTCTTCCTATACAAGTTGCTATGCACCATAGACACCAACCCCTCTTCAGACAGAAGACATAGCATATTTACATTTAGTCCTACTCAGTTGACCTTGCGCATCCAGCTGCTGCTCTGGACTCCATCTGTAGACAATTTAGGCTTCTGCAACCATTGCCACATCTGAACATTTTCACCTTCAATACATTAACAGATGTACAAAAGCCACCATTAAATTACTTTTTGTGCAACAGTCTATCAATGACCAGTATTGTTGTAGTTGTGTGCCTTCAAGACATTTCTGACTTACGGACACATTAAGGCAAACCTATCATGGGGTTTTCTTGGCATGATTTGTTCACAGGGAGTTTGCCATTGCCTTTCTCTAAGACTTAGAGAAAGTTACTTGATCAAAGTCACATAGTGGGTTTCCATACCCAAGTGAGGATTTGAATTCTGGGCTCCAGATTTGCATTCCATCAAATCACTACACTCTGCTGGCTCTCACTCTGTGTGGAATAGTACAAAGCAGTCATTCTTAACTTCGATAGTGTATCAGTGACATCAAACTACTGGCCAGGGTCTCATATGAACTGAGTTGTATTGTAGATTTGCTGTATATGTAAGAGGGGTGTTCTTGTAGAATGAGTTGTTTTTCAGTAGCAGGGTGATGGGGGAAATGGCCTCTAATGGTAGAAGTTTGGGGGAATAAAAATGATTTTATCAAGTTTTAGGGTCATTATGAATTCTACCAATTGAGTTGATGGCTTCAACCTTGATGCACATGACTTATTGTAGAAATAAAAAAAAATAAGGAAAAGGATTCATCCATGATCTTTTGTTTTTCTTTCAGATACATTTTTTAAAAATCCATCACATATACTGTGCAGAGAGAGAGAGATCACAGTACATTGTATTTCAATTGGAAGGTTTAGTGGGCTACAGAAATAGACAAAAGAGCATATAAAAGTGTAGAATGAAAGCTATTGTTCTTGGTCTGAAATAAAATATTTATACCTGGCCTGCACTTTATAGAATCTTTATAGAATCTGAAAATAAATTGACCTCATGAGCCTATTAAAAGTTTGTTAGCAAATAGCTAGAAAGAGTATTTTCCAAAATCCCTGCTGAGGATGTACCTGACTGAGTTATTGTACAGGTGTCTTTTCATTTACTCAGCAGCAGGTCAGAGCAGGATAATACTAATATAACTGAAACCATTCTTTTTAATCAAGCACTCTTGAAAAATAAGTTATGCACATGCATTCAGCCCTTAACACCCACTTGGGATCCATTCCAGGCCCCTCACCCCCCATCCCCAGGATACCAAAATCCATGGATACTCAAGTCCCATTGACCCCATGAAGCTGTGCCACCATTGGGGACAATAGGATTGAAGCCCTCCCTCCCTCCCTCCCTCCCTCCTTCCTTCCTTCCTTCCTTCCTTCCTTCCTTCCTTCCTTCCCCCTCCCTCCCCCTCCAATGTTTCTGCTCTGGTTTTGGCTTCAGGGGTGGAGGCTGGAGCCTCGTCAGCTGGAAGAAGCCAGAGCCTGGAAGTTCCTTCCTGGGTGTTTGGCTGATTGACGAGATTGTGTGACTTGTGGTGCACCACGCACTGGATAGCCACCAAAGAAGTGACACGGAGCTCTGTGCAAGCTGGAGAAATCCTTCTCCCACTCCAAGAAGCAGCAAACAAGACACCAAGCTGATACCTCTCAAGAAGGCTTTTACTTATTGTTGCAATGTTTACAATTATCATGTTCAGTGTCAAAGTCTTTCACCATATACACATCACCAACTACCCAGACTGTACACTGACTCCTCCCCTTTGTCCAGGCACTTTGTCCAGCCTGTACCTGGTGTGCCATCTCTACACATGTCCCCTGTGCAGAATGACTTTGCACTTTTCAGCCTTGTGATGGTGTGACTCAGCTCTGCCCAAATGCTGACTGACTTCCTTGTGACCTTTGGTAACCCTGTCACCTTTGTCTCATGTCTGTGCATTTTCCATAGGACCCAAATCCTAAAAGGCCCTGGCGGAGGGTTTTTTTTTGTACCCAAGCCCCAGCCCTGTCCCTGACTCTCTCCAGCCTTCCCCTCTGAACTTCCCCCAAAGCCAAGACCAGGGCAGAAGCCTTGGAGGAGTAGGGAGCAGGGAGAAGAATTGAGAGTCCTTCCTTGCTGGGGACAAATCTCTCCCTCTGTACCCAGTCACCTTGGGAGCAGCAACACAGCAACTGGCTGAGCAGCAATGGAGCAGCTTCTTGCCCATGCTAGCCTTGTGGCCAAGGTCATTGTGAGTGAGACGTATCTTGGTTGTTGTTCAACAAGCTGCTGCATTATTGCTCTGTTTGTACCCAATCATCTTGGGAGCAGCAAATGAGCAGCTGGCTGAGCAGCAACCGAGAAGCGCTCAACCATGTCAGTTTTACAGCAAAGGCCACAATGGGTGAGAGCTTCTCAGTTGTTGCCCCCTTTGCTCCCTGCTCCCTTATCACCCTGGGATCAGCAACTGAGCAGTTAGCCAGCTGGCCCTTCTTTTGCTGTAACACCAGTGTGAGTAAGAGAGATGAACAGTCCTGGGCTGTTGCCGCTGCTGTATTCATATGAGAGGCATTGGGAGTACTAGTGTTACAGCCCAAGAGGAAAGGAAAGGGTAGCCTAAAAAGTCTGGGAACCATTGGTTTAACAAAATCCAACCTTTTCCTTGTTGAGTCCCCCCCCCCCAATATATATGTGTGTGTGTGTGTTTATATCATATGTATGACTTGAAAACATTCTCTCACCTCCATTTGCCAAAAAGTGTTCAAGCAGATTATCTGTCGTGTGTTCCCAATGAAGCCTACATGATAGTTAGCTAAATCTGTTAGATAAAATTCAGGATAAATTTTGCACTTTTCCAGTTTTCAATTTCAATTAAAAAAAACAACAACATCTGCAGCCATTTGCAGGTTCCAGAACACAAATTCTGTTTGGCCCACATACAGTGGAGGAAGGGCAAACTGAGACAAGCATTTCAGGTTTCTCACATATCATGCAGTGTCATATAATCCCATACAAGAGCGTATTTGGATTTTGCTTAAGTGATGAAGTAATTTAGCTGACAACATTTTATAAAAAAAACTCTTTAGATTGCAGTCTGTCTACACATCAAGGCTTCTGATAACTCTTGCTCTGTAACAATTAGCTTCCCATTGTGTTGCACATCTGTCCTTGTCCTTTTAGAGTTAGCTTTCTATAGTAGCACAGAGCATCACAGAGCAGCCATCGGCCATGATAAGGGGGGGGGGTGTGGTGGTTAGTAAACAGCAAGCCACATTTAAGAGAAATATTTTTTAGAAACATTTAAAAGTGCATTTGCTAACCTTCTCATATTCGAGAAACTTTTTTCTTTAAATTCAATTACTAGGCTGCTAAAGGTCTGTGTGCTACCACCTTAACCTCCAATAGCCCATCACTGATATTATTTATCAAATCATTTCTTCCCTCCCTTTTGCCATTGCCTTATCTATGCTGAGTATCCAGCTGGCAGCAAAAAGATGCTGAATACCAGCAGTAGTCATAGTAATGGCAAGTTGTACATGCATATTAGTGCTCTATTTTTGCTTCTTGAATGACAAATTATCTTAATCCCATATATTTATGAACACTGAAGTACTATTGAAGCAGTTGGATCGGTACACATATGTCTGTTGTAATCTATGTCTCTTCAAGATACATTTCTGTATGTTGCAATTCATTTCACTAGTTATCTGAATGCTAGATCAAAATCTTCAAGGTACTTAATATCAGAAACTAATTAAATTCTATTTATGAAAGTGAAACAGGTTGTGAAATGGCATTTTCAATATAGATGTTCCTAGTGCATTTTTTATTTGCTCTATAGCCTCAGTTCATGCACATTTACTTTTGAAAAAAAACCTACATTGAACACAGTGAGATGTGTTTATGAGTAAATATGATAGCTGCAGGCTGTACAGCTTTCATCTTTCCATGGAAATGACAAATCACAAAATAATTAGCAGAAAGAGGGAAAAAAGCCAGAAATGTAGAATCTGTAGTTAATAAAATAAGATTCAGAAATGTGATCCAAGATCTTTGTTGAATGGCTTCAGAATACTTGCAGATTCATTGTCATGTGAGGTCAGTGAGTCAACTGCACTGGTTGTATTTTAAAAAGGTTGAATGGCTTTATGATCATTGAGACCATTTATAGCTGTGAAAGCTCAAATGCTGTTAAAAGTGGCCAGGTCTTAAGCTTGGGGCAGAATGATCTTTTACAGCTTTGAAAAGATATTCTCCATGGATAGCTAGAAACAGAATCCTTCCACAATATAAAACCAGTCAACTCTTGGTTTCCCTAACTTGTAATCTAGTATCCACAACCAACACCCTTCAAATACTAGCATTTATGCATTTCAAAGTAAGAGTTTCCAGAACTGCAGAGAAATAGCTCACTTGGGGCCAAACTAAAAGCTACATGTGATATTAATTATGTGCTAAACTGTCCCCCCCTTTCAATAATACTGCTTGTGGGTCAGGGGACTGAGCCAGCTAATTTCATTGTGGAAGGCATTAGTCCTTTGTTTCTTATTAACCCTTTGTTTCTGTTAGAAAATTTATGTATTGCATTCTCCTTTCCCTCCTTAGACAGGGACTTCCCTCTATCTATCTTATTCTATCTAAACATGTGACTTTGGTCACTCACTCATAGAGACAGTTTAACAGACTCTTTCTCAAATTCTAAACAGTCTCCTCTCAGTCTCAGTCAGAGTAACAGTCTTAATATCAGTTAGGATAGGTTTTTTGTGGGGTTTTCTGGCTATGTGGCCATGTTCTAGAAGAGTTTCTTTCTGATGTTTCACCAACATCTGAAGATGCCAGCCACAGATGCTGGCAAAACATCAGGAAGAAACTCTTCTAGAACATGGCCACTTAGCCAGAAAAACCCACAAAAAACCATGGATGCCGGCCAAGAAAGCCTTTGACTTCACAGTTAGGATAGAAGCTCATCACTCAGCATTTTAAACTGGTTCCAGCCTCCCTGGGTGGAGCTGGGATGCAGGATTGAGGTTGCACACTAAATCACTGCCAAATTGTCATCCACCACCAGCCCAGGTCCCAGCTGCACTCCTCCAGCACTTTTTAGAAGTCAGTAAGCTTTGTGCTGGGACCCGGCTGGGATCTGGGCTGATGTCAGTCGGCAGTTCGGCAGCAATTTAGTGTGTGATAAGAATAATAATTATTATTATTTATGGTAGTTATACCCCACCCTTCAGCCCTAAAGGCTATCAGAGTGGCTTACAATTATTATTTTTAATGAGATGGTTCCCTGCCCTCAGGCTTACAATCTAAAAGACATGACACAAAAGGAGAAGGGAATGGTAGTGGGGAAGGGGATGAGGTCCAGTGGTTACTCTCCCTCTGAGGCCTGGACCAAGGCAGATGGACTGGAGGGAGGTCTCTTCTTCTTCAGGCTAGCCCTGGCAGAGATTTTTTAAATCTTTTTTTAAAAAAATTAGTCCCTGACTCATTCCCTCATCCTGGCTCTAGCACAGGAGGCTGGAGCCAGTTTAAAATGCTGAGCAATAAGCTCCTTAGTTTGTTATGTATTTATTTATTAAAGTTATTATTATTTGTTTTTAAACTACAAACTGTATGTTTGCTAATTTTTGGAATAAGTCTTTATTCTTTAGGAAGACAGATTTAAAATAATAGTCTGTCCCACACTTTTGCTGTTCTGCTGATGAAAGCTGAACTCTAACAAGTTTAATTTTCATAGCTGCATATTTTTCTTTCCCTTTAAAAGGGTTAATATCGTGGGAAATTCAAATTGCACTCCACCAATTTCCTATTTCCCACATAACTGCAGTTGGCACTCCATATCTACGGATTCTGCATCCAGGGATTCTGCCATCCATGTCTTAAAAATATTTTAAAATATACAAAAAGCAAACTTTTTTGCCATTTCATATGTGGAATGTGCATTCACAGATTTTGGTGTCAATGGGGTGGGGGTGGGGAGGAGGTCCTGAAATGAAAATCCAATTGATACCAGGAGGCCACTGTACCATTTGAATGAGAAACATGCTCCCATTTCCTTCAATGGAAGATGGATTCCCTATGTAAGTCACAAGCAGTGGTAGGGCAAATACTGATTAGTCCATGTTAGAATCCTGACATATCAGATTGGTTATTTATGAAAGAAAAAAAATGGATTGATGCAAATATCTTGATTAATTATTATATGTAGTTTGTTACTTGGTTGCAACAAAACCAAAAAAAATATATATAGGGGGAGAATCTTAAAAGTAAAAATCAAAATCTTACATCAAGAGACATCTGTATCACATCGTTACATATCTATAGCTATATCTCCCGATGCTAATGACCAAAAACCTCACCCTGTAAGTAGTGTAACCTCTGAAAAATGTCTATCCCATGTTGCTGGAGAACACTGAGATCAGATAAACATGCTCAGCTACTTTATTATAGCTGGACATGCTGCAACAGGCATCTGCAGATACCTCCACTGTTCCTTGAAGTTTCTGAAGAGAATATCCATGCAACACATCCAGCTACAGGAAAATAGATGTACATGTCCCTGCCCATTTCCCACTCTCCAGCAACATGTAATTGGTTCTGTTGGGAGAGTTCCATCGCTTAAAAGTCAAGGTTTGTGGGGTATTTTGACTGCTGTGTTCTTGGAACTAACGATGCCTCTACACTGCAGAATTAATAGAGTTTGATACTGCTTTAACTGCTATGGGATTTGTAGTTTGTGAGATCTTGAGTCTGGCTTCAAACAGACAGTCCAAAAGGGTTGCCATTGGTCAGATCCGGGGGTGGGATGTGCACATGACTCAGGTCCCCAGATTGCTTGGAGGCTGTGTCAAAACTGTGCCAGTGCCGCTGAACACAGTCCAAAACCAGCCATGAAAGGTTTCTTACTGTTCTTTTTCATGGCCCATTCAGGATCAAGGCAGTGGGCACCCTGAGGACTGCTGCATCTGGTTTCTGTGGTCTTGGGGCAGTCCTCGGGTGATTGGGGTGGGAGCAGCCTGTGGCTGCTCCTAGTGCCCCATCTGCTTCACCCCTCTGTCAGAGAGTTTTAACACAATAATAAACGTCAAATCCCAGGATTCCATAGGACAGGATGTTAGGTGTCTAAGTCCTTTGTGGATGACCTGTTCTAGAGACTGTCCATATTGTTTTTGGAATCACTATGGAAAATTTCAGCCAACCAGCATTTCCTTTCAAATATTTAGTTGTCATTCTTCATCTGTGCTTTAGCATGTTCTTTAGCATGAAGAAGGCACAAGCCAAAACCTTTTGCTCGTATAATATTCTTAGGTCTGTTTGTTAATTACCTCTCTCTCTCTCTCTCTCCTCTTCTCCCCCCCTCCCCCGTTATATGTGTATGTAACTCTAATGTAAATCCCATTGATTCAATGGATCCACTCTAGTTGGGACTAGCAATTGAATGAAGTCCTAACAAATGTATTGTGGCCAATTATCTATATCCATGACACATGCATCATTTAAACATCACACCTCTTTGAGAGATGCCTGGCTTTGATGGACTCCATGGCAAAGAGGTCACTGTGTGGAAGTACAAAGAACATTGATATGCTGTATGGGGAGGACAAAACCAAAGGGTACTTAAGAACCAGTGAACCCCTTTGCATCCTCTTTTATCTTTGTTGGTCAAGGCTTTTATGTAGCAGGTTACTTTGGGGCTGGGTAGGAATTTTCTCTTTTCCCTCTGTTTTTCCCCCTACACCAGCTGTATCTGGGGCACTGTGACTATTGGAAATGGATGGTTTCTTTAAAGAGGCAGCCACGTGGAAGGTAGTGCAGAGAGATAAATTATGTGATATCATGAGCACATTGGCACCTTTTTGGTGAAAGACAGGACTCTGGAACTGCCTCTTTAGGTCCCATGACCCAAGGAAGGAGACTACACGTGAAGTAGACCTGAGCCTTTGCCCTCACTTTAAGGCCTGTAACTGGGGCAGGAAGTCCTTGGGCTTGCCTTCCTGCAGATGGCTGGTTGAGGAGCGTCCCACCTATTGGATTGCCCTTGGGGCTCATACATTTTCACTGAAGGGAAAGCTGAGGAGGAAGTCAAGGGTTGACACCTGGCCTCATCTGATCTCACATTAACATCTTTCCTTTTCTTGCTTATTTTAAAGTTGAATTAAATTAAATAGTTTTCAAAGTAAATAAAGTGGCTGGCTTGTTGTAGTTGTGTCTTCAAGACATTTCTGAACCCTATCATATGATTTTCTGGGGTTGAGAATGTGTGATTGTGATAAATGGGAGTAGCTCTATTTATCAGGACGCTCTTTCTTGGGGGAAGGGGTACTGTAATAAGGAGTGATGACATCACTTGTGGTGTGAGGGCAGTTAGAAAATAACTTTATGAATGGTCATTGGAAAAAGACATTTAAGGTACCGTATTTTCCGGCGTATAAGACGACTGGGTGTATAAGACAACCCTCAACTTTTCCAGTTAAAATATAGAATTTGGGATATACTCGCCGTATAAGACTGCCCCTCTTCCAATGCAAACCAAATAATTTTTTTTAAAAAATCATATTTGATTACAATATGGTAATTTTAATTCAAATGCTTATGACATGCAGGTACTTAGCAGGAAAACTTGTTGTATACAAAGCCTGCTTGGATTGGTCAGCACTCCCTGCCTGCCCAGCCCTCCCTGTCTCCAAGACTATCAGAGCGGTATTGCAAACACAGTTCTTTTTTCCATACCCTGGGCATCCTGGACGCCTGCAGCTTGCTCTGCCCTTCAGTTACATATGCAGCGACTGCAGATTCTCCAGTCCGGCTCAGATGTTTCAGCACCTGCCGTATAAGATGACACCCGGCATATAAGACGACCCCCAAATTTTGAGAAGATTTTCCTGGGTTAAAAAGTAGTCTTATACGCCAGAAAATACAGTAATTGAGAAGAAAGCCTGAGGGAAAGCAAGGCCTTGGTCGATTGGCTTGTTGTTAGACAGGGATTCAGGTTTGGTTATGTTTGGCTGACATGATTATCATATTGCAATTGATCCTTTAAGATTGTGCCTGGAGGACCAGTTGTCCTCCATGTTTTGCTCTTTAATGTTCTTTATTTTATAATAAACCTTTGCCTTAAGTACTGCCTCTTTACATTCCTTTTCACCGCCTTAGTTCGGCTAGTGCTTACTGATTGTCAGTTACTAGTAGAGGGCCCAGCAACATCCCAATGCATTGCTGTGGTTTAACAGATTAAACATTGCAATGTGGCAGCAAGTTGTTTTTGAGATTAAGGGTGTCTTAGGGGGTCCCATCAAGCTCAGCAAGGTTGGAGTGGGACCATAGAAACCCTTCCCATGTTGTCATTGGGTTCCTCTGCTTCTGTCTTATATCCTGGGGGAAAAATTAAGACAGGGTAGGAAGCAGAGAAAAACCTCGACAGTGACTCACCCAAGGTCATTCAGTAAGTTTCCATGGCCAAGATGGGAAGCCAATATTCAACACAATAATCTGTGTCTGGTCTCATTGTTCCATGTCTGTTCATCTAATGTCAGTTTCAGTACCAGTAGGATACCAAGCCCAGAAATTCAGTCTTCACTAGTTAACACCCAGGAAACCTTTATTGAGAACCTATAGATCCAGTAATTAATAGCAAGTGTTAACATTGCCTAATTAAACTTTGCACTATTTCAGATTCACACCAGGCTTGTATTTGTTACATTTTATAAACACATTTTGTCTCTTTTGTTTCTATACCTCTCCTTCACGGTTATTACAGTTCACCTCCCTTCTCTTATTATTCCTGCACCTGTAGCTGAAATCAGCATGTCTCAGAAATATCATCTTCTACTGTATAACCCACTATACCAACTTTTCACATATATACAGCAGGAAAGGTGCATATGACTACTGAATTCTGGTAGTCACAACTGTCACTGTCTTTTATAGGTATTATAGATCTTCAACTCACCTATATCAGTGCTTTCTGTGAAGTAATGAGCCACAGCTGCCTATCTGTGGTGAGTTTCAAGCAAACTATGCAAACACAATAATAATATGGAAGAAATACGGTTCCAGTTCCTGACACACTGAAACCGACACATAATAAGCTGGTCTGAATATGCTTATCTTCTAAGATCAGGTAGGACCTGGTGCCTTTGAGGTATTTAGCCATATATTTTATTCACTGTTATTTGGGCCCAGTGAATTTTTATTGTCTTGTAGAGCATGAATTTATACAAATAATTGGATATGTCTTTCATTACCCAGTTGGATGGGACATATCTGTCTTCCAAATTAACCATTTGTCAAGGAACTCACACAGAAATAAATATCCAAGGCACATTTAATGACATTGTCATCAAAGTGATTTTCTCCTCCCAGTTGCTCCCAGTAGTGGCATTATCCACTATCCTTGACACACTGAAGGAATTCTAGTGCAACACCATTCAAACACAAACTTCCCAATTTCAGTATGGCAAAGAAAGAAAGAGAGAGAGAGAGAGAGAGATTGAGAGAAACAAACAGTGCAGCACTATCAACACTGATAATTCTGTGGTTTGACAAATATTGCTTCAGGGTTCTGTGCTTGATCCTATTTTCTTTATAGTGTTTAATGATCCAAAATAAATGTTACAAAGCTTGCTAATTAAATTTAAGGATGGAACTTGGATTATATACAATTGAAAACACTAATGTAGTCATAAATGTCATATGTGGGCTTTGTTGTGCAATGACAATAGTTCCTTTACATAGTTCCTAGCTGGCTTGATCTCATTGGAGAGGCGGGGTATAAATAAATTTATTATTATGAAGTCAAAATTTATTATTATTATTATTATTATACATAGCCCATAAAAATGTAAATGTAGTCCCTTGATATAAATGTCTAGTTGTAGTCAACTGTAGGGGGTGGTGCTCATCTCTGTTGTTAAGCCAAAGAGCCAGCATTGTCTGAGGAATACGCCAAGGGTCATGTAGCCAGCATGACTGCACAGAATGCTGTTAGTTTCTCACTGAAATGGTACCTATTTATCTACTTGCATTTGCATGCTTTCGAACTACTAGCTTGGCCAAAAATGGCTCTAGTGACAGGAGCTCACCCCCAGCATGCAGCACTGGCACATAGCATGACAAAATTACTGTGATCTGACTATATTACCAAAATGTAATGACCCACACTAACAATGGACACATTTTCTCTTATCTCAATCTATTATGGAACCCTTTCTGGATCATATTGCAAGAAAGCTTTTCAGACTGGATCATAGGCCTTCTGAGACCAGTGATGACTGTAAAGCAAATTAAAAGTTCTTGAGTACACAGGTTAGTTGTTATTGGCTGTAATTCAGTATGTGACTTTCTTTTTCTTAGTAGACTGGGGGGGGGGGGGGGGTGGGGGGGGCATGTGAATTCCACTTTGGGTTTCACAGTGGCCTGGTGGGAAAAGAATGGTATATAGTATAGAGTAACTTCCAATAGTATCTCATTATATGAGGCAAGAAGATCAAGTCGGCAAATCTAAATATGATTTTAATATTAATATAGCAGCTTATATGTGCCATAGCCCTAGGTTTCAGTATATGTATTTCATTTCTTAGCAATCAAAATGTGTATAGGTTTTGTTTATTTAGTCATTCTAAGAGACAACATATAACAGTAATACAAAAGTCTAACACTGCAGTATAAATAATGTTCCCACTATACTATATCTGTTAGCATAAAGCAGTAAGTTGCATTATGTTAATCCAACACTGGAACTAATGTACACAGTGCTACACATTATTTTGCTGGTGCTGTTTACTATAGATTTATTGGAATGTTTCTCCGAGCTCATTCCTATGTCATAGCTTAACTGATGCATCTGTTGAGAAATGTAAGACACAAAGGATTTCCATAGCAGAATAATCAAATTGGCAAGACAGAAGCTAAACAATAATGGCTCACACGCCCACACATACATATATAGGTTCTAGCAGAGAAAATATACAGACTAAGACCCAAAACACACTGCAGAAAAAAAAACCCATCCTGAAATTGTTTTAACTGCTCTGTCTCAATGCTAGGGAATTCTGGGAACTGTAATTTTGTGAGACAGAAATGAAAAAGAAGAAAAGAAAAAGACGGGGAGAGGGAAGATGGTAACAGTGGCAGTAGAAAAATATGGTATATTTTGTGCTTCCTGTTTCCTGAATATTTGCTTTCCATGGCTGGTGTCTCCCATGAAGCCAAGCTTTCAGGGAACAGGAAGCACAAAGAGATCAATGTTCTCCTCCTGCTCCCAGTGCACCACCTTTCTCTTGAATTCAAAGTGGATCAAATTGCCAGTGTTATGACAATTTTCCATTGTCAAATTGCCACTGTTATGCTGCTATTCTAATTTGTGTAGGATTCTAGCCATAAAGGTCCATGTTCTCCTGTACATGACACTGTAAAAAAGACTTTTTCTGTGCCTGACTTAAGGTGAGAGCACTAGACCTATTTAGGTATTCTCATGACTTCATGCATATTGGAGTCATAGAGAACATGCCATCACCCCTTTCTCCTTGGTTGTTGTTTTCCTGTCATGAAACATGATGCATGTGAAGAGAAGTTGGTGTTCACATAGATGCTTTCCACATGAGCAAGATCCTTGATTTTCCATTATCCTTCCTCACATGGAAAACTGCCACACATATAGGAAAGTTTTTTACACACATCACTTTTCACATCAGGAAAGTGAGAATAGATGCCAGGGCTAAGCATTTCACTGTTCCTTTGCTGAAGAAAATATATCCATCAGTGGCTGACCAGAGCTTGTATTAGGTGTGACAAGAGAGAAAGTTCCTTAGTAGTCATACTCAAACTATGTTAGTTGCTTGCCATTTATATTTGGCTGATCCACTCCTTGACCATGATCTACCAGGTATTAAAGATTTCATTATCCAACCAGGATTTTGCTGTGCTGTGCAGATAATATATATTTTAAAATCTAACATCTGTTTTTATCTGCCCTGCCTAATTTTTATTTATTTATTATTATTTTGAATTTTAGTTGATATTTTGGTTCTGTGATGATGCTGTGATTTTGATTGTTTTAAGGCACCCTGAGTGAGATGCATAGTGTTCATATAAATAAATACACATTTTTTAAAAAACAAAACTCCCATACATATTGCCCAGAAATTGACTAGTGTGTCTCATCATAATTCTAAGATACAGCTTTGATTTGGTTACAGCTGTGCATGGGCAATGAAGAACACATTTTGTATGAACAAAAAGACCTTACAGAGCAGATGGAAAGTGGTTTTGCTGATCTGTGCTCATAGCTGAACTGTAATATTCAGACATGAATAATCTCAGATGAGCCAGGGGAAGAACACTCCCAAGGTCTTTGCCATTTTTAATTTCTATTTTTATAAGCTTGTTTCTCCACTATGTTAAGTATTGAGGTTTGATTTGCATTTCTATTTTCATTTCCTATTGGAGACCAAACTTTTATTTTGGTATGCTGTCCCATCCTGCACTTCATCTATGGAAATTAATTGTTGTCACATAGAATGTTTTATGATGTGCTGTTTGAATTTCTTGAGGCAGTTATTAAATAAATAAGTCAATCAAGATTTTAAAAATGAGAAATCAATCCAAGAGTTATTTTGGTGTCAGATTAGGATAATTTTACTATCTTTGCAATTTTATTAACTGTTGTGGGAAATCCACAAAAATGGTGCATAGACTAAGGATAGATAAAAATTAAGGAATAAGGACCCTGTCACTCACTGGGTCACCATGAATCAGGGTTGACTATAGGGCAGTTAACCAGAGCAATATGTACACATTGAAAGGAAATCATTTTGATATATCCTCTGGTCCTGTATTTTTAATGGCAACCAATTATCATAACCAGCAATCTCAATCTGACTAAAGATAGGGCCAGCTCTGCAATCTGAAACTCCTTCTATATCATTGGGAAGGATTGCTGCTATAGCAACACATATGGACAATCCTTTTATTGGGGGGGGGGTAGAGTTTGTGAAATTATGTTATCATCCTTTACTCTTCATTCTCCTCTACATCCACAAACACTTTCCCTTAGTAGTTAGAAAATATTGAGAAAAGTGTGAGTTGTGGTGTGTTGACTGTAGATGGATAGGGCACTGAAAAATCACCTTTCTACATATATAATTACATGAATGGTTGAAGAATATAGGACATAAGTCATCATACTGAGAATGTGTTGATGTAATACATTGGAAAATATCCTGTGTTTCCAAAAGTGTTTCATTATTTGGAATGCCATGCCATCACTTCCCATTACCCCATCATTAGGGATTTCATGAGGGCAGGAAAGAGAAAATACCACAACTATTACTTTTAAGACAACTTATGTTGTATATGGACTGTGTAGTTGCACAATCTTCATTCATCTTTTTCCCTTCAATCTGTGAGTGTTTATGAATACATGCTGACCTTTGCTTGAGCAATATGAATCCTTCATTCAAACCTCATGAAAAAGAAAAGCTAATTAGCAGTTTTTCCTTGCACCAATAGTTTCTTCATTTTTTTAAAAACATGAGCACTGTTAGCTGTCAGACTCAACTAGGTTATTAGCATTGGAATCAGAAACACTTGTGATAAGAAAGAAAGATGGTAAATTAAACATTCATATTTTATCTTGGTTTCTGAAATATATGTTCTTAAGGCTACTTTGAAGTACGTGATTAAATTCTCTGAAGTCTTTTTATCTCCTCTTGATTGCTAAAGTTCCCTATCAGTGTTAAAAGGCATAACTGATATTATATATAATCAAAATGTTTCTTTATCTTCAAAAGTAATATCTAACTTGTTATGAATAAACATAAACAATGTGCCTGTTTCTTGTTCATTAAATATAAGTATTTTATGCAGCTGGAGCATGCTCAGAAACAGCATATGCTGTTGTGTTCTGTTTTCAGAAAGAAGCAGATTCTGCTGTGAATTAACTGATTATGAATGGGGTACAGTTCATAATTAGTTCTGAAATGGTATGCTATTGGTAGCTGCATTTTATAGCCTTCCAAAGGGAGGTTTGTCATACTGAGATTTCACCTTTCCAAAGTCTGAAACCATGTGCCATTGCAGCTACTTCACTTGCTGTTGCTAGTGTGGTCTACATTTTTTTTTCTCTTTCTCTTTTTGTTCAGCTTCCCTCAAAAAAGAAAAAAGAAAAAAAGAATGACATGCATGTATCTTCTTCTAACCCAGGTTGGTAAGAAGAGGGGAGATTCATCACTTATGGAGGGAGACTGTGAAAACATAAAAAGAGAAATGTGGCAGTGAGTTCCTCTGAGAAGCATTGGAATCTGGCTGCAGAAGACACAAGCATTAGTGTGCAGCTTAGACGGCAGTTTAGTATCATGAGAAGAAAGCAAAGTTGTTCACTATATGAATTTTGGCTTCCACATGAAATTTGCCAGGTAATAAAAAGATCTAAATATTAGTAATGACAAACCCTTTTATTCACTGCCCCTAGTTGTGAAACCCTTTTATGCATTGCCCTCTGAGGGTCATTTGGCTATCAATGAACACAAAGATGAAATGAAATTTGGACCTGCTTGTAATGAAGCTGTACCTAATTGTACCTAATTAGACCACAGCACCAACTTGATTCCTGAAGAATTGTGAAATGGGTTTATTCAATGAGCTAACAAGTTCTTCTGAAAATGATTTTTTAAAAAAAGTTTCTGAAGATGCTGTTAAGAAAATACCTCTAGCATTGTCGTGTTCTGTTACAATCATTATTAAGAATACAACTGAAGAACTTCCAGTTGTTGAGAGAACTCACCAGGATAGCCCTTTACAAAACCCAGAGTTCAGTACCAGTTTACTCTACAAATCCCCAATCTGCTGCTTCCAAATTCTGAATCAAGTCTTTTTATTCTGAAAATGATAACCAAGGTTCCCTCTTCCAACAGGCTAATAGTACCAGCTCTAACCTTATCTTTTTTTCTTACATCTTCCTAATCAATAATACATGTCTGTTGTTATACCTTCCACATGGTTAGTAGTTGTTGAACATAACAATACTTAACTCAAGAAGTATAGACTTTATTATATAAAAAGTGTGCTGGAGAAGATGATCAGATTAACTAAACTGGGAATAGAGTAATGTCTTAGTAGCACAGTGGTTAAATGCCTGTACTTCAGCCACTCACTCAAATCCATAAGGTTGCGAGTTCAGTACCAGCAAAAGGGCTCAAGCTCGACTCAGGCTTGCATCCTTATGAGGTCGCTAAAATGAGTACCCAGATTGTTGGGGGCAACTAGCTTACAGTTGTAAACTGCTTAGACACTGCTAGTTTGGTATGAAGCGGTATATAAATGAAGCTGTTTTATTAAACCTATAGAATCAGGAAACAGAAAAAGAGAGCAATGCAGGGAATATATGCTGGATAAATAAAGAGTGAGAAGGCTGCTAGGAATTTTCCAGGTGGTGTTGGAGGCATAGGCAACTTGTGATGGATACTTTCCCGAGAAAACTGGTTTATCTCCCAATTATGGGGAAAAGTGGGATATAAATATAAATGATAATAATGGGCCTGTTCCGGATGGGCGTATAGTACATCCCCAGGACGTACTAGGGTTAGGAAGGGGTGTCACTTCCTGACGCTCCTAACCCTACTACGTACCGGGTATGTACAAAATGGCGGTGCCCGTCCACACGGGGGCCACCATTTTGACGTCGCGGATGCATAGTGTCCGGACGTCGCACGGTGCTAATGACATCACGAATGCACCATTGGCGCCTCGCGACATCGTAACCGCACTGCAAAAAGAAACGCTATTTTGGGGCTTCTTTTTGCAGCTTGGAGGAGCCACGTGGTTTGGACGCTGGGGCTCCTCTGCACTCCAAATGATGGTGGCGGCAGACCGCCCGTTTTGAGCAATCTGTAACATGCCATAGTTGGCCACTTTGGAGTAGTGGTTTGGGTGTTGAACTATGACTCTGGAGACCAGGGTTCCATTTCCCACTTGTCCATGAAACCCACTGGGTGACCTCTGGCAAGTCACATTCTTTTGGCCTCAGGGGGAAGTAACAACAAATGTCCTCTGAACAAATCTTGGGCCCGAACAGACAGGCCAAAATAAAGCTGCTTCGGGTCACTTTGGAGGCATGCTGTATAAATGACATACACATCTTAAGAAGCCAAAAGCTGTGGCAAAGCTGTGTTCTAGTCCTTAGGATTGGAGTGTGGCTTTGGCACAGCTTCTGGCCTCTCAGGACACATGCAGCATATAAACAGCATACCTCCAAACTGACCTGAAGCAGCTTTATTTTGGCCTGTCTGTTCGGGCCCCTTGCTAAGCAAACTCCATGATAGGGTTAAATGACTTGAAGGCACACATGCTCCTAGAAAGTAAACTTCTTCAAGGTGTCACAATTATTTTGGGGGTATTGGTTTTCTTTTGTTTCAAGGTGTGTGTATGTGCTTGAGAAAGAGACAGATAGACAGAGAGAGGGGGGGAGGGAGAGAGGGGGGGGGGGGGGAGAAGATTCGGGGGACTATATTTGTTTGTTTGGGGGGGGGGCAGCCTAAGGAAGTTTTCTGTGGGTTTTTCAGGCTATGTGGTTGCTCCATTCTGGAAGAATTCTGGAAGACGTTTAAGCTACCTCTGTGTCTGGCATCTTCAGAGAGTGGTGCTATGGAAGTGTGTGGGGTACACACACACACACACACTTTTGTGACCCTTGGTTGTGAGGAAATTATTTACATGTTTGTGTGTTAATCTGTTGTTTAATGGCAAGGCCTCAGGGTGGGAGGCTATGCAACCAATTTTGAAGGTGCCCATAAGCATATGTGTGTATTTTAAAAATCAGATTTAAATATATTCTAACATTCTGATCAAAACTTCATAGACTTTGAAATAAGTCCCAGTGACTTCAATAGACTTCTAAAAAGTATACTTTACAGTGCAGGAATAATGCTGCTTTCCCCAAAGACTATATTTTATTCAGACTGGTTATGGATTGTCTTTAATTGCTGCCTTAGCAAGCTAGAGAGGCCAATAAATTGGGATTCAATTGTATACTGTCCAGATGCTAAGAATATCCTATTTATTCTGGCTGTGTATGCTATTTGGAATCCAGAGGCCTAAATCTAACTGCTAGTACCAACTACAATAGACCAACTGAATCAATTGCTAAATGGTAAGTGAACACTTACGTAAATCCTATAGTAATTATGAGTCTACTTTAGTTAGGGCTAGCGATTGCATTTATGTCAATGAGTTATTAAGTCTAAAACAAACATAATGGGTAAAATAGAAAACTAGAGCTGGTAGGTTGAATAGTCCTATTTATTTACATAATGTTTTCTATTCATTTTAAGGTGTTTCCTCTATTTTGGATTGTTATATGTTATATCCCAACTTTAGATGCCAGGATATGACTTTTTAAACCTCACTTCCTTCACTTAATCATTCTTTGAAAACAACTAACTACAAGAAAAACCAGGAAATACCTGAGATCTGGAATATTGGTTGCCCCATTGACCATACAGCATATGCACTGCTGTGATGATGTATAACACTCAACACACTGTTGTCAAATTGACTTAGAACAGGGAAAAAATATTTCTTCCCTCTCTACCTGTCCACACACAATATTTCCAGTATATTTCTTGCCAATTTGTTTCAAAATACTGATGCCAGATAGTGGCTGTGGCATGCGGTTGCCATAGCATTCAAAGGAGCAGTGGCAAGCCACTCCTTCGGGGCAGTCTGTGTTTGCCCTTGCTTGCCTATCTTGGTGTTCATTTTTGTTGCTGTTGCAGAACTGTCTAACATGTTCCATTGTAAACAGCCTTCATAAACTGTGGTGCACACCAGCTGCTATGGACTACTGCTATGGACTACACATACTTGGCTGGGGGTGATGAGAACTGCAGTTCAATACATATGATGAACAGTAAAAACAGTAAAAACACTTCAAACATTGAATAGTAAAGAATGTTCCTAGTTGGGACCCCATTTCTCCTAGAGCTCCAGAGCTTGGAAGAAGATAACAACTTTTTACCTACTATAATGTGTGTGTGTGTGTGTGTGTGTGTGTGAGAGAGAGAGAGAGAGAGAGAGATCTAAACATAGATATGGAAGTGAACATCTAGGGGGAAATTGTGCGAGCCAGTGTAAAAGAACATAAAAATACCAACAATACGTAATAATTTACGCCGGGCAGACCGTTTTGCCGCTAGTCGCGGCTGGACTACCAGCCCCAGAGTGCTCTGGGGCTTGCCCGGCTCCCTATTGGTGCGCGGGGGTGGAAGGGGCGGCCCTTCCACTCCGCAACGCTCTGGGAGACGGTTTCATTGGTGCAGGGCTTCCGATCCTCCAAGGCTGCCAATTGGTGGGCTGGGCCTTGGAGGCGGGGCCCCACACAGCACGCAGGGAGGGAGGGGCCTAGGCCTATATGAGGCCGTGTTGCTGGCCCTTTCCCTCAGTCGGTTGCTTGGCTTCGAGCAGAGTGGAGCCAAGCTGTGGAAGGGAGTAAGTCTTGGTGCTTCTCCTGCCCGCCCACCGCTGTTGTTAGGTGGTTTTTAGTCACAACTTGGCGGCAGCATAGGCCAGATCTGCACGTTGTGGTACCAGGGCTATGGAACTCTGGTTTGGGAGTCAATAGATACCCGGGGGCGAATAGGGCAGGCATTTGGCCATTGCGGGGGCCAGAACGCAGGAGCGCCTCCCGGTGACTAGGGGCTTTGTGAATTGGTGAACACAAGACAAGGTTTGCGGTCAAGTTGTGTTCCTTAGCCCCTGGGTAATCCCAAGCACCGGGTGGGTGCCCGGTTTGGATAATCAGACTACATCGGGTGGTTTGATTGCACAGATCCTGACCTTATGCTTTGTGCCAACCCTACCAATTGTTTGCAAATAAAGTTGTGGCCTTACTTCCAACATGTTGTACTGTGGTTATTTGACAGCAACATCTGAGGCAATACTGGTAGATCAATCTAATTTACAGAGCTGCCCTAAGATAATAATTGGAAGAGTCTGCCAAAATAATGGAGTTTATCAGACAAGGGAAATTGGAAGTATAATCCAATGGCAATCCGAACACAATCATGGGGTTTCACGTTATTGCGTGATAGACTACCAAATTCAATTTCGGGTAATTGCAAGCTATTTTCAGGTGATGGGAAGTAAGTCAGAATACAATTCGAATTCACATAAATTCACTGAACTAGCAAATTCATGTGAATGTGTTCTGGCTCCACTTTCTTTTCATTCAAAATTAAGAGAAATTCCTCCCATGTGATAAATTCCAATGGCAATTTGCATGTAACTGCCAGTAATGTATCTCCATTCTCTTTATGGAATGTTTGTTAATGGAATTCAGTTTGTGACCTGTTTGCTTTACTTCTCTATATAAGAGTATAATATTCAGATAGGAAGACAGGTTTTTTTCCACTTCTTTCTCTGTTTATAACATATGCCCCAAGGTAACAACATTTAAATGTTCCTAGGGTATGGACAATCAATATACATCTACCCAAATAAACAAATAAAAAATGGAATGGATAGATTCATAATTTTTTGTCATGTAAAACAAATCATAGAGTAGAATTTCACTATGAAATAGAGGGTCAGGGATTATTATGTGGTAACAATATATAGCTGATTAAGTAGTTTCACTCTAGACCTCATTTTAGCTAATACCTGTGTAATGCTTATTTTTGTAAAACTTCCCAGTACCTAGGATTTGTATCAAGGCAACAGTGGGTCAGGATGCAATTTTTCCTAAATTAATTTAGTATGGACTTGCTTAAAGGAAATCCTGGACTGACAAAAATCATTGCAATTCAGGATATTTTTTTTTAATTTATTTTTTTGCATAAAATTTGCATGTGGTATTGCTGCACAGAGAAGAGCAATTTTTGCTCAAAAACTTTTTTTTGCACACTGATTCTCTGCAGAAAAAAGTTGGTTTCTGTGCAGTGTGTGTGTGTGATTTTGTGTAGGATACATCCTGACCTGGCCAATTTCAAAGATTGTCTGACTGCAGGAAGAAGATTGCTGGAATTACTCATTGCTACCTTCAAAAAAACAATGGTTTCCAAACTTTTGTCATCCAGGTGCTTTAGGCTCGATCTACACTGCCGAAACAATCCAGAATGATAGCACTTTAACTGTCATTGCATAATGATATAGAATTCTGAGAACTGCAGCTTGTTGTGGCACCAGTGCTCTCTGACAGAGAAGGCTAAATGTCTCACAAACTTATAATTTCCAGAATTCCATAGCACAGAGCCATGACAGTTAATGTGCTGTCAAACTGGATTATTTCTGCAGCCTTAGACTTCAGCTCCCAAAATTCCTGACTCTTGGCCAATTTGGCTGAGAATTCTGGAGCTGAAGTCCAAAACACCTGGAAATTTGAGAACCCCTGTTCAAAAACAGAGTTAGTGAAGAATTACTTTCCTAATCCAGTAAAACTTTCCTAATCCAGTAGGTCCTTGTTATCTACTGAGGTTTGGTTTCAGGACATCCCGTGAATAAGAAAATCTGTGGATGCTCAAGTCCCTTTAAATGCAATGGCATAGCAAAATGGTGTCCCTCGTACAAAATGGAAAATCACAGTTTACTATTTGAAATTTATACTTTTTTGGGGGAAATATTTTCAAGCTGGGGATGCTTGAATCCATGGATAATAAATTGATGGATAAGAAAGGCTGACTGTACTTGTGTGAATCCTATCCCTGCCTCCTTCCCTTTTATTGAAATCTGACCTACTGTGTTGTAAAGCCTTGATTTGATTCCAAAATGCTATAGAAGCAATATCCTAAGCACAGGCTTACTACAAGATTCAGGGGAGTGTGTGTGTGTGTGTGTGTGTGTGTGTGTGTGTGTGTGTGTGTGTGTTTAAATGCTCCAAGATACTTATTATAAATCCAAGAACCTCAGGAAACTACACTTATCAGCAATTATGGCACCTGGCATGCTGCTGAAATATCCTGTGGCAAATACAGTAACAGCCCTTCTCACCATGCTGGCACTGCAATGTTGCAATAGAAGAGGTAACTCATAAACTGAGCATGAACATCAGACAGTTTGAGGCTCCAATATGAAGTTGAAGGCTTCCATGGCCAGTATCCATGGTTTTTTATGGGTTTTTTCGGACTATGTGGCCATGTTCTAGCAGAGTTTCTTTCTGACGTTTCACCAGTATCTGTGGCTGGCATCTTCAGAGAATGCTTTGCCTGGAAAAAGTTGGGTGTATATATACTGTGTGAGCGTGGGAATGCAGAAGTGATTTGCATGTGTGTTGTTCTGTGCTGATGGATGGCCTCAGGCTGGGAGGCTAATGCAAAAGAGGATTAATGTCTGCTAACTGGTGATCATTATCTGCTAGGAAAGCCCCTGACTCTGAATAGTTTCCCATTTCCATTTGCTGTGTCCTTATTTTGCTATTCCTCAGGACTGGTAGCCAAATTTTGTTCACTTTAAGGGTTTCTTCTTTCCGGTTGAAATTATCCAGATGTTTGTGGATTTCAATGGCTTCCCTGTGCATCCTGACATGGTAGTGGTTGGCTCATCTCATTGTTCAGACACATATTCTGGTAGGGAATTTTTCACTCATCTCTCTATGTGCAGACTCCAGGCTCATCACTTGAGCAGACTTCATAGTGAACAAACAATGATGGATGATACATCTCAGTGTTAGTATGGAAGCCTTCCCCGTGATTTTCACACACTGCATGCTGCTTCAATAACCATGGATAAGTAAGATCAGCGAGTAGTTTAAGCAGTGAAACAGACCGCCTTAAAGGAGCAGCTTCAAGCCACTCCTGACAAAGCTGTACTGGGGCCACAGCAACCACATGCCATGACTCCAATCCCCCTTTTTACTGGCCAAAAAACTGGCTTTTCTGCCCAGCTGCATCAGGAAGCCAGCTTTAAGGTGCTCCAGCAGCATGTGGCCATATAAATACCATGCCACCAGAGAACTCAGAAGCTGGCCCCCATGTGGGTGGATGCCTGACTTGAAACCACCTTCTGAGAGTCTTGGGATATCTGTTGTCTGTACGCCATGCCCCCAAGACACCCGGAAGCCGGCTTTTTATGCTGGTCTGTTACACGCCTCATTTATGTTTTCTTTGTATCTAAAAGATAGACATGAAGTGCTTGGACATTATTTTATCCCAGTGGTTTCTTACTTCTGTATTTCTGCTCTGATCCGACAAAGAATCTAAAATTCATGAGCAACATTCTTTGTTTTTATACCTCCCCTCCCCCCATGTAGTATAAATATCCAGTTTCTCAAGTAAATCTCTCAGTGGTATGCATTCTGATTTTCAAAAACATGATTATGAGTTCTTGAAAAGGTCAGGATGCACACTGTCCTTTAAAGATGTCAAGTTTTGCCTCTGAATAAGAAGATTTAATGCTGATGTTGGCATCCACCTAGATAAAATGATAGTGAAAAGACTATATCCCTTAGCTCTTTCATCAAGGTTTCACCTTCATTTAATATTCTGCTTCCTGAGTCAATGAAGGAGGGTAAGTTGAATAGAAAACTGACCCTATGGAAATTTTATGATTGTACAATATTTCTTTCATGAACATCAG